>NC_084637.1:33242929-33325429 GCF_033978795.1 Nerophis ophidion
CGATGCTTTTGATCAGAAGGAGCTGCGCATGGACTTCATTTATAAGTAAAGGTAAGACTATAATAACGTTTTTTTTTTAAATTAAATGTGCTTTTCATGATGGTATCCTTACATCACACTTAAATTTATAAGCGCAGGCCTAATGGGAAACGCCGGAGTGCAAAGAGGTTTTAAATTAATTAGCGCTCCGGCGACAATTCAAGGAAATTGTATTTTTAGTTAGCACATGCCTAAAAATATCTCGAACTAAATTTAAAAGTGATGACTAGTGGACTATCAAAATAGTCGTTAGTTTCACCCCTACTTTCCTACATGCACACAAAATGTCCAATTAGCCAGTTCTTGGGTTTTGTATTGATTTATAACCAATCTTCATTCTTGGAATTTGTGTCAAGGACTATTGTCAAATTAATGACAGACAAATGCAACTTTTTGCATGGCTTCTCTGCAAGAAATGTGCTCAATGACAATGATATATTCTGTACAGCTGCTCAGAAGTTTGTCATGTTTCACTTCGAGCCAAAGTCGGCTGGAGGTTGTTTCCAAACTCTTTCGAGCGTGGCCCCGTTCCTGCATGTTGAACAGTGAATCACAGGAACAGTCGCACTGATGCCATGGAAAGTTCACAATGGGAATTTCCAATGAGGACTGGGTGGCTGGGATACAAACCTGGCACACGGCTGCAGTGAAGGACTGTCCTTTTTGCTCCCTTCTAGCCCACACTAGTGACCTACAAATGTACACGTGATCATTTTCAGGGGACGTCTTTACATAGAAAGTAGACAAAGATCTACAATGACGCGTTGTTTTTTGTTTTGCCCAAGTTCATGACAAAAACAAAAGGTTTATGGTGATTTTTATGCCACGCCCGATTCTATCCATCCAGGGAAGCTCACCTCCTATAGTTCTTTAAATAGACTCCCTTTTTAGACCAGTTGATCTGCCGTTTCTTTTCTTTTTCTCCTATGTCCCACTCTCCCTTGTGGAGGGGGTCCGGTCCGATCCGGTGGCCATGTACTGCTTGCCTGTGTATCGGCTGGGGACATCTCTGCGCTGCTGATCCGCCTCCGCTTGGGATGTTTTCCTGCTGGCTCCGCTGTCAACGGGACTCTCGCTGCTGTGTTGGATCCGCTTTGGACTGGACTCTCGCGACTGTGTTGGATCCATTATGGATTGAACTTTCACAGTATCATGTTAGACCCGCTCGACATCCATTGCTTTCCTCCTCTCCAAGGTTCTCATAGTCATCATTGTCACCGACGTCCCACTGGGTGTGAGTTTTCCTTGCCCTTATGTGGGCCTACCGAGGATGTCGTAGTGGTTTGTGTTGTGGTTTGTGCAGCCCTTTGAGACACTAAATAATAAATGGGTTGTACTTGTATAGCGCTTTTCTACCTTCAAGGTACTCAAAGCGCTTTGACACTACTTCCACATTTACCCATTCACACACACATTCACACACTGATGGAGGGAGCTGCCATGCAAGGCGCTAACCAGCACCCATCAGGAGCAAGGGTGAAGTGTCTTGCTCAGGACACAACGGATGTGACGAGGTTGGTACTAGTTGGGGATTGAACCAGGGACCCTCGGGTTGCGCACGGCCACTCTTCCACTAGTGATTTAGGGCTATATAAGTAAACATTGATTGATTCCCCTTGGGGATTATAGGTGTTCCTAGGTCCTAGGTCTATCCTCGAGCCTCCTCGTGATTAGGCATACCCGAAACGCCTCACCAGGTACAACTGGCTTTTCTTGGTGCTCTTCCTGGATGACCAATCAGAATCAGAATAGTTTTTATTGCCATTGTTTGAGAATGGGTTCACAAACTAGGAATTTTTCTTGGTGCGATCGTACAACATAAAAGACACCTAAGACAGAATAGGTAATAAGATGAGCTGTAACTGAGCTATCAGATCTTGTTATAGTTCATGTGACTGATGGCCGAGGGGAAAAAACTGTTCAGGTGGCGGGAGGTGTGGGTCTGGATGGACCGTAGTCTCCTGCCTGAGGGGATAGGGGAGAATAGTTTGTGTCCAGGGTGAGAAGAGTCAGCTGTGATCCGACCCACACGCCTCCTGGTCCTGGAGGGATGGGAGATTTCAGCCAATCACCTTCTCAGCAGCACGTACCACGCGCTGCAGTCGATGCTTGTCCTGGACTGTGGCGCCGGGGAACCACACGGTGATGGAAGAGGTGAAGATGGACTCGATGATGGTTGAATAAAACTGCACCAGCATCTTGGTTGACAACTTCAGTTTCCTCAGCTGCCGCAGGAAGTACATCCTCTGCTGGGCCTTGTTGATGAGGGAGCTGATGGTCGGCTCCTAGTTGAGGTCTTGCGTGATGGTGGTGCCCAAGAAACGGAAGGAGTCCACAATGGAGACGGGGTTGGGAGAGTCAATCAGGGTGAGGGGGGATGGTGGGGCTGTGACTTTCCTGAAGTCCATGATCATCTCCACTGTTTTCTGGGCGTTCAGCTCCAGGTTGTTGAGGCTGCACCAGGACGCCAGCCGGTCCACCTCTCTCCTGTAGGCGGAGATGAGCCCGATGAGGGTAGTGTCATCCGCAAACTTCAGCAGCTTTACTGACTGGTGACTGGAGGTGCAGCAGTTTTTATACAGTTTAGACCAAGTTCCTTAAACTACCTGTTAGGGTGAGTCCAAACACCCAACGAACGGACTCATTTCAGCCACTTTCTTTTGGTCACAAGTTTCCCAATGGTCTATGATGGTTGTCATTCATCCAGGTCATTGTCATCTCAGGGCATTCAATTGATCGCAACTGGACTGTTTGGTTTGTCTTGGAAGACGTTTCGCCGCTCATACAAGTAGGTTTCATCAGTTTGTGCTCATAGACTTAGTTCGGTCATATCTAGTCTAGCGGCTGGTGCCAAAACCCCAAATATTTATACTCCAAAAACAAGGAGGGTGTGCCTGGGCGAGGATGGTTTCGTCCTATCGTCGTGGAAAAGCAATTGGTTTAATGCAAGCGAGCAACCCTAACTGACAGTCGTTGAAGTGTCATTTCTCTTCATTAGCATTGAGGTATTGTGTGGCAGAACGATCGCTTTGGATCGACTACTACCATTCCAAAAATAGTCGGAATCCCTTGAGTAAGTATTCCGTTCAAATTGCACAAAGTAGCAGAAATTTTCTAAGTCACTTGTTGGAGGCTAAATTGCAGTTTTTTAGTAATGGTTGAAAGGACAGCGTTGTATGTGGGGGAGGTGGTCTGCGAGGAGGTCTGTAGGGGGGAGGAGAGGTCCGGTGGCCATGGATGAAGTGCTGGCTGTCCAGAGTCGGGACCCGGGGTGGACCGCTCGCCTGTGCATCGGTTGGGGACATTTCTGCGCTGCTGACCCGTCTCCGCTCAGGATGGTCTCCTGCTGGCCCCACTATGTACTGGACTCTCACTATTATGTTAGATCCCCTCTGGACTGGACTTTCACAATATTATGTTAGACCCACTTGACGTCCCTTGCATCCGGTCTCCCCTGTGGGGGGTCGGGTCACCCACACCTCCGGTCCTCTCCAAGTTTTCTTATAGTCATAATCGACGTCCCAGTGGGTTGTGAGTTCTTCCTTGCCCTTTTGTGGCTCTGAACCGAGGATGTCGTTGTGACTTGTGCAGCCCTTTGAGGCACTTGTGATTTAGGGCTAAATAAATAAACATTGATTGATTGATTGATCCTCTATTCAGGGATGGTTTTTCAACCTTGACATAGATGGCTTCCCTTACTCCTCTTTTTCGTACCGACCCCTGTCCAGAATCTGTACATTTTTGTTCTCAAAAACATGCTGTTTCTCCCTGAGGTGCAGGTAGACTGCTGAGTCTTGGCCTGAAGAGTTTGCCCGTCTATGCGTCAGCTTGTTTCCAGAATATACGAATCAGTGGATGCATCATTACCTTTGATAGCATACACCAGCGTGGGGTGTCCGGTCTCTAGGATGCACCAGTCTCTGTCTCAGAGGGTTGCCTGGTTTGAAGTGTACTGGGATGTTGGTCAAAAAAATATTCAGAGTTTCTCAGATCAACCTGGTACATATGGAATGACAGTATTTTTGCATCCGTCACCTTTTTCAATCTCATGTTCTTGTTAATTCTGGAACCGGATGAACTTTTCACAAACCACGGGTTTTGAGGGCTTCCCTCAAATGTCCATGCTCTTTCTCTTTGGCCTGTGGGCTGGTAGGAACATTACCAGTTCTGTGTTGTGGGGTTCTGATAACGCCCAGTTTGTGTTCCAGTGGGTGGCGTGAGTCAAAAAGTAGGTATTGACCGGTATGTCTGGGTTTTGGTAAAGCCCAACATGGAGGCCCCTGTTTTCTCCAATGTGGACATCACAGTCCAAAAAAATGCAACTTACTGTCTTTGACATCCTAACGTGTGCACTTGATGTGTTTGTTCTCTGAGTTAATGTGCCCGGTGAAGGCTTTCACTTCCTAGTTTTCTAATTCTTAATTGTTAATTCTGATGGTTGAACACCAGAAGTCAAGGTATTTCACATACTTTGCAACCTCACAGTAAGTAGTTTGAATTTCAGACCACACTGTACGGCTCTTCCATTTTTTTCCATATGCTCTCATGGATTTGATCACTTTTTCTCTGGTTTCCTTCCCTCGGTCCAAAAACATGCAAGCTAGATTAAGTGGGGTCTCAATCACCCACAAGTGAATGGTTGGTTGTCTATGTGGCCGGTGATCAGTCTAAAGTATACATTGCATCCGGAAAGTATCCCGAGCGCTTCATTTGTTCCACATTTTGTTTTGTTACAGCCGTAGTCCAAAATGAAATAAATTATTTTTGTTCTCAAAACTCTACAGACAATACGCCATCATGACGGGGTGAAAGCTATTATATATTTTTGAATTATACCACTCTATATGTATGTATGTATGTATGTATATATATATATATATATAGGTATTGTGTGGCAGTACGATCGATGTGGATCGACTACTATCAGTCCAAAATAGTCGGAATCCCCCGACTAAGCATTCTGTTCAGTTATAAACAAATGGCACAAAGTAGCATCTGTGACCAGAATATTTCTAACTTCTGTTATTTTTTGGAGGCTAAATTGCAGAGTCCTTTAGGAATGACCGAAAGGACAGTGTTTTATGTGGGGTCGCAGACTACCGCTTCTGTTCAGGGATGTTTTGTGATATATATATATATGTATATGTATATGGATATATGTATATGTATATATATATATATATATATGTATATGGATATATGTATATATATATGTATATGTACATATATGTATGTATATATGTATATATATATATATATATATATATATATATATGTATATATATATATATATATATATATATAGGGACAGCGTGGCGCAGTGGTAGAGTGGCCGTGTGCAACCCGAGGTTCCCTGGTTCAATCCCCACCTACTACCAACCTCGTCACGTCCGTTGTGTCCTGAGCAAGACACTTCACCCTTGCTCCTGATGGGTGCTGGTTAGCGCCTTGCATGGCAGCTCCCTCCATCAGTGTGTGAATGTGTGTGTGAATGGGTAAATGTGGAAGTAGTGTCAAAGCGCTTTGAGTACCTTGAAGATAGAAAAGCGCTATACAAGGCTATACAAGGGGCGATATATAGCTCGGTTGGTAGAGCGGCCGTGCCAGCAACTTGAGGGTTGCAGGTTCGATCCCCGCTTCCGCCATCCTAGTCACTGCCGTTGTGTCCTTGGGCAAGACACTTTACCCACCTGCTCCCAGTGCCACCCACACTGGTTTAAATGTAACTTAGATATTGGGTGTCACTATGTAAAGTGCTATGAGTCACTAGAGAAAAAGCGCTATATAAATATCATTCACTTCACTTCACAAGTACAACCCATTTATCATATATATATTATATATATACATAAATTGTTCAGGTAATTGCTGGGATGTGGAGAAGGGATGGGATTTAATAAGTTCTGCTTCTTCCTTCTCCTTTTCGTTGAGGTGTATAACTGTGTAAAATGTAACCTTCTATCAATGTCTGGAATAAAATGAGCTTAACTTGTGTTTAAATTCATAGTAGCTAGAAGGCCGCAACCATTCGTTGAAAAAGTGATTAATCAAATTTGTCGCCGACAAATTAATTTGGCAACGATAGTCGCAGACAGACACTAACAAGCGCGAGTCAACGTGATCGATAACCGCAGAGGAACAGGAAGAGACAAAACCACGGCGAGTGACGACTAAAGACGTTGGGGACACGTTCATGCCACCATCAAAAGTGTTTAACGTGACAACTTAGGTAAAAAAGATGATAAGAAATAAAAATAAATACAGTTTATTACCTGGGGACCCACTGAAGTTCCCAGTGATCCACTCAAACTGCTACCTATCAACATCAGTGTTTGGGACATAACTTTTCCAGTGCACTCACTGAAAAGGCTGAGTTACTTTCTGATTGTTGGCCTCTTTGGCAGCAGATGATTTCTTACCCCGACCTCCAGAGAGGAAGACGACAGGGAATTTGCACCCCTGCTGTGTGACACTTACAGCCGCCAACAATGCCCACTCTGTGGCTTTATTTCAAGTGGGCGGGGCAATGAAGGCATCTGAATCTACAATAGCTTCATTCAGTCCAGCACACAAACTTTTTATTTGCCTTGGCCTGGTTCTTGGACCAGTTATTGTTGCAACTTTGTAGCGCTCATCATACTGCTCTTTTAGGAAGGTTCAGCCAAGCTACCCTTAAATCTGTCAAGATCAGTTTAGCCGTCGTAGGACCCCAACGTAGAGCAAACAATAAATAAGAATAATCGCAAAAGCGAACTAAAAAAGGACTGAGGGTAAATAACTAAGGATGCACGTTAACCCTTCTATTATGTTAAGGGTCAAATTGACCCATTTCAGTTTTTGTGTTTATCAAAGTACTGGTTATCCTTTCTTTTTCTTGCTGAAATTTGGTGACTTTTCCTCATCTAGGGTCATGAACTGGTGTGTAAAATCTGGACACTTTGTTGAGTAGTGGAATGTCTTGCAGAGTTTGTATGCAAAGATGATGTGGGTAAATAGCCAAAATAAACAAGTCTCTTTGATGTACTTTTTACTTTGATGTACAATTGTTTGTATTTGATTGCCTCTGAGACCCAGAACCAGGTGTGTGAAGAGAGGGAACTTTCTCAAACTTGTCCTTGTCACTGTTCTCATGTCATCTCTTTGACAAACTCACCAAAAATGAGCTCCAGAAGGATGAGATCTGAGGAGACAAGGACAAGTGTGAGAAAGTTCCCTCTCTTCACACACCTGGCTCTGGGTCTTGAAGACATTCAAAATACAAACAATTGGACATCAAAGCAAAAAGTACATCAAGGAGACATGTTTATTTTTGGATCTGAACAGCTATTTACCCACATTAAAGCGCCTGGGTCAAAATGACTCGCAACATAATCTTTTTATACAAACTCTGCACAAACATTCCACTACACAACAAAGTGTCCAGATTTACACACTAGTTCATGACCCTATATGAGGAAAAGTCACCAGATTTCAACAAGAAAAAGAAAGGATAACCAGTACTTTGATCAACACAAAAACTGAAATGGGTCAAATTGACCCTTAACATAATACAATTGGAATAAAAAATGTATTGTATGTCACTTTTCTAAATGTTTATATAACCTAAAATAAAATTGTTATTGGTTTAACCTGTTTTCTTGACTGTTTTGAGTGCATTTACACAATATGGGTCAAAACGACCCGCAACATAATCAATGTATTTTTCCCCCAACATAATACAAGGGTTAAAGGTGTGAAGAAGTATGTGAAGAAGCATGAGTGGAGCCAAAGCAAAAGCGATGTACTCGACTGGAAGGGTGAACCATCAGGAATCTCCTGATGCTGAGTGAATGCACTGGAGAGCTGAAGTAGTCAGGGGGAAATGAGTATCCGCTGTGTGCCAGATCATGACTAGAAGTACTGCATTTGCTCCAAGTGGATCCGCTGTTCCAAGTGAGAGGACTGTGTTGACACACATCTACAGCAGATATCATAGCAGAGCAAACCCAGTCCACGGTCACGTGCATGTGACTTTTTATGTGCACATGTCAAATGCTGATGTATCATTTTCCTGACTTAAAGTGAGTGCTCATTCGCTACAATCGAGCCCAAACTCACTATTTCCAGGGGGGGAAAGCTACAAGTCTGCATTTTTTGAGCGCGTTTGCATTTTTTCAGTAAAGATTTGTCATCATCTGGCCCGTTTTGGTGGATTTCAAATTGAACCGCCTTTTCGCCTTGTTGCTTTTTTCCAGCTCGTGCGACTCTGACGGGTCGCCCTGTGCTCAACTTGGGGGGTTTGTGACCAAGCGTGGTGGCTCGCCTGTGTTTGCACTTCTCCACGTGTCTCAGAGCGTCTAGACCAGGGGCGGCCAACCTTGTTCTGCAGGCAATTGACCAAGTCGAGGAGATCTACCTCATTCATATTTAAAATTTATATTTATTTATTTAGGAAAGAGACATTTCTGTTAACAAGTTAATGGTGTTTAATGATAATACAAGCATGTTTAACAAATATATATTCCTTTCTTTCATGAAGACAAGAACATAAGTTGGAGTATTACCTGATTCTGATGACTTGCATTGATTGGAATCAGACAGTGGTGCTGATAACGCCCACATTTTCAAATGGAGGAAGACAAAAGTCCTCCTTTCTGTCCATAACCACATGAAAGTGGTTGGATTTGGCATCTCATTTGTCCAACTTGCATACTCGTTTTTAAACACTTTGTTATGAGAGTAGCATATCAATCAATCAATCAATGTTTATTTATATAGCCCCAAATCACAAATGTCTCAAAGGACTGCACAAATCATTACGACTACGACACCCACAAAAGGGCAAGGAAAACTCACACCCAGTGGGCAGGGAGAATTCACACCCAGTGGGACGCCAGTGACAATGCTGACTATGAGAAACCTTGGAGAGGACCTCAGATGTGGGCAACCCCTCCCCTCTAGGGGACCGAAAGCAATGGATGTCGAGCGGGTCTAACATGATACTGTGAAAGTTCAATCCATAGTGGCTCCAACACAGCCGCGAGAGTTCAGTTCAAAGCGGATCCAAGACAGCAGCGAGAGTCCCGTCCACAGGAAACCATCTCAAGCGGAGGCGGATCAGCGTACAGATGTCCCCAACCGATACACAGGCGAGCGGTCCATATAAGAAATACATTGGCATCAAACTCCGTAGCTTGCTAGCTTGTGCACACTAGCTTTCTGAGACTCTTATTTTGTTATCACAGGCAGGACGAAGCAGGTCTTTTATGGTGAAGACAGGAACTGTGCAGTCGCTCTTTAGAGTTTTGACAGCAGGTACGGCCCAAGAGTCTGTTGAAATAAAAATGTTGAGAGCCGCTTTTTGGATCCTCCACATATTATTGTTTGTGGTTCCATTTTTATTTTCACTCTCCGTCTGATCCTATTATTTCCCGTTTAAGTCGGTCACCATGGTAGCTTATTAGTTTCACCTGTTTCTCACGGCCCTGCACACCTGTCCTCACCAATCACCTGCCTTATATAAGTCTGCATCTTTTGTTGTTCAGTCTGGGATCCAAATTTGTTCATGCACAACGGTACGTCTGCTTGGCGCTTTTGCTTACATGCAAATTTCAGTATAATTCTCGCGAGCTCTCACGCTGCGCACTTTTATTCAATCTTAGCTCTCATGCTAAATGTTTTGTTTTCCCCTTTGTGTGCCTATGTGCCAGTTTAGTTTACTATTTCTTTATCCTAGCTTTCATGCTAGCGTCTTTTGTTTGCCTTTTCTTAGCTCCAGTATTTTTGTTCTCTAGCACCTTTTGTTAAATAAATCCTTAGTTCATACCTTTTACTGTGTTCAATTTTCGACGTTTCCTCGAGGGAATCGAACCCGGCATCACAATGCCGAACAGGCGTAACAAAAAAGTGTTTCTCTCCGTCCTGTCAGTGATTTTTTTCTTAATAATGAGCTCGCAGCAGCCAGCTTCATCTCAAGATCCTCGGGTGCGGAGAATGTCAACCAACTGACGAAAGTGAAGTCTTGGTGAAGATTGACGATTGCTCATTTTTATGTCTATTTTTTTAATGCCTGGCTTGCGATCGACTGACACACCCTCCGCGATCGACCGGTAGCTCGCGATCGACGTAATGCCCGCCTGCAGTCCAGACCTGTCTCCCATGGAAAATGTGTGGCGCATTATGAAGCGTAAAATATGACAGCGGAGACCCCGGACTGTTGAAGGACTGAAGCTCTACATAAAACAAGAATGGGAAATAATTCCACTTTCAAAGCTCCAACAATTAGTTTCCTCAGTTCCCAAACGTTTATTGAGTGTTGTTAAAAGAAAAGATGATGTAACACAGTGGTGAACATGCCCTTTCCCAACTACTTTGGCATGTGCTGCAGCCATGAAATTTTAAGTTATGAGTTTGAACATCAAATATGTTGTCTTTGTAGTGCATTCAACTGAATATGGGTTGAAAAGGATTTGCTAATCATTGTATTCCGTTTATATTTACATCTAACACAATTTCCAACTCATATGGAAACGGGGTTCATAATAAAGTTTGATTGCTTGATTGAAAATGCGAAGATCAGCGAGAAGGGTGAACAATGCTGCAGTTTT
Source organism: Nerophis ophidion (assembly GCF_033978795.1). Taxonomy (NCBI): domain Eukaryota; kingdom Metazoa; phylum Chordata; class Actinopteri; order Syngnathiformes; family Syngnathidae; genus Nerophis; species Nerophis ophidion. Next base: position 33,253,555 of record NC_084637.1, read on the forward strand.
CCTCCAAACTGTACCTGCTGGCAGAGTGTGTGAGGCTCTGGGTAAGAAGTAGCGTGTTTATTCCGCCACGACCGCAGTGCCGGTCCTGTGCCAAATGGGTCAGTCTCCAATGGGCGCCTAGAGCTAGAGTTTAGGAAGCGGAGGACGTGAATCAAACAAAAACACAGGCGAGGAGAAGCTGGTGGGCGTTTCAGATGTGTTTATTCACCCTCCCTCTGTTGGAAGGTCCCCCGCTTTTCTTCGAAACTCACGTTCACGTTCTGCAAATTGGAACAGGAAAAAAAAAAAAAAAGTAGGTCACGGGCTGCAACGTAGAAAAACAACTTGCATATCGCTGAGGTAGGCATTTCCCTGCAGTGTGTAAGTGGAAATGTATCCGGCGTGCGTGGATGTGTAGGCCGATTTACTGTGTGTCTGCAAGTGCGAGCAAGTGTGCACGTGCTCCCCAGATTCGTCCCATATGCCAAAGAGCGTTCAGCAGCTGGCGGTCAGGGCCACGTCTCCGCTGACAGATCAGCAAACTGCTGCACGTGAGCGCTCGTCCAGTCACACCCGGCGCCGTCTTTTGTGTGGACGGTTTACACCAAGGGTGTCAAACTCATTTTTAGATCTGGAGGCCACATGGAGAAAAGTCTACTCCCCACATGGTGAAATCGCAGCACTGTAACTTAAAAATAAAGACAACTTCAGATTGGCCAGCAGACGCCACCACGCACTCCGGTGGGCCTGCAGCAGGGGGCGCCACCACTGAAATACATTTAAAAAACATTTGGCTTTCATGGCTTTCTAGGGTTGGGGAGGAGACCCTGCCCCAAGTGGAGGAGTTCAAGTACCTAGGAGTCTTGTTCACGAGTGGGGGAAGAGTGGATGGTGAGATCGACAGGCGGATCGGTGCGGCGTCTTCAGTAATGCGGACGTTGTATCGATCCGTTGTGGTGAAAAAGGAGCTGAGCCGGAAGGAAAAGCTCTCAATTTACCGGTCGATCTACGTTCCCATCCTCACCTATGGTCATGAGCTTTGGGTCATGACCGAAAGGATAAGATCACGGGTACAAGCGGCCGAAATGAGTTTGGGTCTCTCCCTTAGAGATAGGGTGAGAAGCTCTGTCATCCGGGAGGAGCTCAAAGTAAAGCCGCTGCTCCTCCACATCGAGAGGAGCCAGATGAGGTGGTTCGGGCATCTGGTCAGGATGCCACCCGAACGCCTCCCGAGGGAGGTGTTTAGGGCACGCCCAACCGGTAGGAGGCCACGGGGAAGACCCAGGACACGTTGGGTAGACTATGTCTCCCGGCTGGTCTGGGAACGCCTCAGGATCTCCCGGGAGGAGCTGGACGAAGTGGCTGGGGAGAGGGAGGTCTGGGCTTCCCTGCTTAGGCTGCTACCCCCGCGACCCGACCTCAGATAAGCGGAAGACGATGGATGGATGGATGGGCTTTCTCAGCCAAAAAGGTTCCCGACCCTGGTCTTAGACCATCAGCTTCCAGGTGTGTTTATACATAAAACATCTTTAGTGAATTGGGTTCTTCTGTGCTGGGGACACAAACGGCACCGATGCAGTGGCGTGGCCCGCAAGTATTTTCCTGCCTTCCCAATTTCCTGCGCCTTCGTCACAGGAGTGAGTCTGCAAAATTGAAATCAGATCACTTTTTGTTTTCCTCAGTTTTTCTCTATTTCGGGAGTGGGGGCAGATTCGGTTTCACCTTTTTTCCCCCCATTTCTTTTTTTTTTTTTGTCTTCGAACCACCCATCCTTCCAAATGTTCATACTGGAAAATAGTCCTGGGTGTGCAGTGGACGCCAGGAAAGTTGCTGAAGGCCCCGGTCTGTTTTTATGGTATGCAGAGAGGCTAATTGGCTTTGCAGACAGCTTTTCCCCCCACAAGTGACCCCCACACTGCAAACAAACCCGTCCACGCTGTGACAGCTTGACTTACCTGGGGAAAAAAGAGCGGGGGTCAAAATAACTTCATCCACGCACGTGCTGGAAGTGTTTTATGTGCTCGTACGTCGGTGTGGGCAGACAGGTAGGAGGCTCCAGCCGTGAGTCACAGAGACACACTTGGGGCCAAAGAAATATGCCTCGGCAGCTTCTGGAAAAAACGAGGGCTCACATTTCAATACGACGCGCTCCCAAATAAAAGATGAAGTGGGTTGCGATGCGAGTCTGCCGCTTGTCATTTTTCTCCGTCCCAGTCTTACTGCATTAGATGGAAATAGAAATTTCCAAACCTCCCACGTGCGATGAAATCACCCCTGATGGGAGACGTTTAACTTCACGCTACGTCGGGTTATTTGGGATCTTAACGTCCCGGCTTCCTCTCGGAGATTTATCGCGGCGTTCTACGAGTGTGTGAGTGCGCTGAATGACGACTCCCAACCCGGGCGGCTGCAGACTGGACTCTGACCCCCCGAGGTGGGCTAACTGGGAAATGTGAGACTGCAGATTATTTTGGTGTGAAAGGACCTTTCTGTAGACTTCGACGGCCTCGCGGGGGAAACAACTGCTTCTGTATTAGCCTCTGCCCCCCCCAAAATAAAAACTCTAGACCCTTAAGACCTTGTTTCTTGAGCTCCTGTGGTGTGAAAAGGGTTTAAGTTACTGGGGGGGAGATGGTGACGATTATCTGAGACCCTGTCTAAAGTAAGCCAGATAACTCCATCCATCCATCCATTTTCTACCGCTTGTCCCTTTTGGGTTCGCAGGAACCTATCTCAGCTACAATCGGGCGGAAGGCAAGGTACAGGGCCAACACAGATAGACAGACAACATTCTCACTCACATTCACACACTAGGGACCATTTAGTGTTGCCAATCAACCTATCCCCAGGTGCATGTCTTTGGAGGCGGGAGGGGCCAACCCCCAGGTGCATGTCTTTGGAGGTGGGAGGGACCTATCCCCAGGTGCATGTCTTTGGAGGTGGGAGCGGCCTATCCCCAGGTGCATGTCTTTGGAGGTGGGAGGGACCTATGCCCAGGTGCATGTCTTTGGAGGTGGGAGGGGCCTATCCCCAGGTGCATGTCTTTGGAGGTGGGAGTGGCCTATCCTCAGGTGCATGTCTTTGGAGGTGGGAGTGGCCTATCCCCAGTTGCATGTCTTTGGAGGTGGGAGGGGCCTATCCCCAGGTGCATGTCTTTGGAGGTGGGAGGGGCCTATCCCCAGGTGCATGTCTTTGGAGGTGGGAGCGGCCTATCCCCAGGTGCATGTCTTTGGAGGTGGGAGGGGCCTATTCCCAGGTGCATGTCTTTGGAGGTGGGAGTGGCCTATCCTCAGGTGCATGTCTTTGGAGGTGGGAGTGGCCTATCCTCAGGTGCATGTCTTTGGAGGTGGGAAGGGCCTATCCCCAGGCGCATGTCTTTGGAGGTGGGAGTGGCCTATCCCACGGTGCATGTCTTTGGAGGTGGGAGGGGCCTATCCCCAGGTGCATGTCTTTGGAGGTGGGAGGGGCCTATCCCCAGGTGCATGTCTTTGGAGGTGGCAGGGGCGTATCCCCAGGTGCATGTCTTTGGAGGTGGGAGGGGGCCTGTCCCCAGTTGCATGTCTTTGGAGGTGGGAGGGGCCTATCCCCAGGTGCATGTCTTTGGAGGTGGGAGGGGCCTATCCCCAGGTGCATGTCTTTGGAGGTGGGAGGGGCCTGTCCCCAGTTGCATGTCTTTGGAGGTGGGAGGGGCCTATCACCAGGTGCATGTCTTTGGAGGTGGGAGGGGCCTATCCCCAGGTGCATGTCTTTGGAGGTGGGAGGAGCCTATCCCCAGGTGCATGTCTTTGGAGGTGGCAGGGGCGTATCCCCAGGTGCATGTCTTTGGAGGTGGGAGGGGCCTGTCCCCAGTTGCATGTCTTTGGAGGTGGGAGGGGCCTATCCCCAGGTGCATGTCCTTGGAGGTGGGAGGGGCCTATCCCCAGGTGCATGTCTTTGGAGGTGGGAGGGGCCTATCCCCAGTTGCATGTCTTTGGAGGTGGGAGGGACCTATCCCCAGGTGCATGTCTTTGGAGGTGGGAGGGGCCTATCCCCAGTTGCATGTCTTTGGAGGTGGGAGGGGCCTATCCCCAGGTGCATGTCCTTGGAGGTGGGAGGGGCCTATCCCCAGGTGCATGTCTTTGGAGGTGGGAGGGGCCTATCCCCAGTTGCATGTCTTTGGAGGTGGGAGGGACCTATCCCCAGGTGCATGTCTTTGGAGGTGGGAGGGGCCTATCCCCAGTTGCATGTCTTTGGAGGTGGGAGGGGCCTATCCCCAGGTGCATGTCTTTGGAGGTGGGAGGGGCCTATCCCCAGGTGCATGTCTTTGGAGGTGGGAGGGGCCTATCCCCAGGTGCATGTCTTTGGAGGTGGCAGGAAGCCAGAGTAGCTGGAGGGAACTCACGCAGTCACGGGGAGAACATGCAAACTCCACACAGAAAGATTGAACCCAGGACAACCCAGGATCTTCGTATTGTGAGGCACAGGGACTAACCCCAGTTACACCGTGCTGCCTGGACATTGTTCAGGTAAGTTCAATGTCAATGACTGTCTTAAACGACCATTGTGTGTGTGGACACAGATAATGTTAGGTGGGATTTACCCTGGATCACCTTAGTGTAGAAGCAGCCCAAGCTTGTTTCGCAGGCGATTGCGTCTCCTAAATGAGACAATTAGGGAACTCAATCCATTTAGCATATCAGTGTCTCTAAAAACTTTATTAAAAAATAACAACATGACCAACGCCTACTAGCAACGACTAATCTAATTATTGTATTTTTTTGGCTATAAACCGCTACTTTTTACCCTCAGGTTTAGATGTTTTGAATTCAACAAATAGTTCTCATGTACCACCGACAGAGACATTGGAAAAGTGTGTTATTGTTTGGGCTGTGGCGCCATCTTTTGAAAGAGTTCACCCACTGCAGGTGGTTGAACATATACTTCCCGTTTCGTGTCTTCAGCCGGAAGTATTCGTCCGTAGCGTTTCTGCTCGAAAGGTATTCTTCGTTTACTCCAAACTGTCATGTCTGTGTGATCATGTTTTGTATTAGTCATGTTCGCTTTTGTTTTTGGACTCTTTGTACACTTTTGTTTGTTTTGTCACCATAGCAACCCATTAGTAGTCACGCACCTTTCTCACGTTTTGCACTCGCACACCTGTTACTAATCACCACAGCATTATTTAAACCTGTAGTTGCCAGATAGTCAGCTTGGCGACTTTACCTCCACTCTCTTCATGCCATGCCATGCCTGTCCATAGTTTCCCTCCTGCCCATGCCACGTAAGTTTTTTTATTTTTTATGTCACAGTTATTGAGTTTTGTTTTTTTGTCTATAGTTCTGCCTTTGTGCTAGTTTTTGTTTTCATTAGTCAAGTTTGTTCTCCGCTTTTTGTTTGCTTCCTTTTTTTGTAGTTTTTTAGTGTTAAAATAAAATATGTACTTACATTCACGTCTTGCCAGCGCCAACTTTCCTTTGCCTTCCGGAAATACAAACCCCATAGTCCACAGTTTGACATAAACAACGATTGTTTGTTTTACAATATAACTAAAACAGTACATGTGTGCAGTAACAAACGTGTCCGCATCATTCGACTTGCTGCCTCATGAGCTTAGCTTATTGATTTATTGAGGCTACTATGTGGCTAAAAAAAACAAAAAAAACATTAAACTTCAACTTAAAGACAGCATAAGTCCACTGCAGATGCTTGATAATAAATCAATTTGTGTTTTTCGTACCTACCATTGTTTTTTTTAAAAGTAATTTCGCTTCAACAAGCCTTTTCTAACGTTTCACTCTGCAAAATAATAAAAGTACCGTATTTCCTCAAATTACCACCGGGGCGCTAATTAATTTAAAATCTCTTCTCACTCCGGTGTTTACCAAAGGCATGCGGTAAAGGCAAGCATGCGCTAATTATTTTAAAACCTCTTCTCACTGTGGCACTTACCAAAGGCATCCGGTAAATTTAGGACTGCGCTTATAAATTTGAGTGTGATGTAAGGATACCATCATGAAAAGCACATTTAATAAAAAAAACGTTATTATGGTCTTACTTTTACTTATAAATGAAGTCCATGCACAGCTCCTTCTGATCAAAAGCATCGATAACTTGTTTATAGAAGTCTTCCTTATCTTTCTTCAGTTTTAAAAGCCTCTCTGTCTCGATGCAGATTTTCCTTTATTACCTCCTGCTTCGATTGAAATTCCAGTTTAGAAAACTGTTTTATTTTAAATATGTAATCCTCCATGTTAAAAGTGCAAGCGAGAGGAAAACATAAAAGATTGCTGCTTGTTGTCACTTCTTCTGCAGCCGAGTAGTCGCAAGAAGGATCACTAGCGCCCTCTACCACCAGGAGGCGGGAGTCATTTAATGACTCATATTTGACACACGCAGCTACGGTATATTAACAAAACATAGCTGCTTACTGTTCTTTTTAGCATATTCAATAGCTTGGACCTTAAATCCTACTGAATAGCTCTTAATTTTTTTCCCTTTATGCGATTTTAAATGATTGAAATCAGCCTCCTCCATTTTGAAAATTATGACAGGTGAAGTGTCACTCGTGACGTGACGAGTTTGACCCAGTGGAAATTGTAGGCATATGCTAATTATTTTGCGAAACGAGTTTGACCCAGCAGTAATTCTAGGCAGGCACATACTATATACCCGGTGGCAATTCAAGGAAATATGGTTTGTGTGATTTGTGCTGATACTGAATGGGATCAGTATTAATATTGGCCAATAGCTGTATCGGAATGGAACACTTGTAACATGACCACATGTCACATGACTTCTACCACTTGTTTTAGACAAACGTGCTGCAAATCTTGCTAGATGTTATTTCTGAGGACGGATGAGAGGGATGCAGACTGTTCCTCAGACTTAACGATGGCCCCATTCAGTCCAAACCTAGCAGCTAATCAAAGTCACGCGGAGCATCTGCGAAAGTATATGTCGGTGATGTAAGGGAAACTGAGGAGAAGGCGGCAGAGGATCGCCACCCACACTTTGACACACTGGCACAGATCTCTCTCTCTCTTGAGTTTGACTCCACAACAAACACTTTGCCCCACTTTCTCTTTTCTTCCCTCTCCCTCCTTCTATCACAGTCTCTCTCTCTCTTACACACACACACACACACACACACACACACACACACACACACACACACACACACACACACACACACACACACACACACACACACACACACACACACACACATTCTTGTATGTTATCCCTTCTTGAGACCTCCGAAAAAGGCCTACCTCTTTAGGACCACCCTTTCCAGATATATAAAGATTTGTATTTACAACATTAATAATATATACAAACCCCGTTTCCATATGAGTTGGGAAATTGTGTTAGATGTAAATATAAACAGAATACAATGATTTGCAAATCCTTTTCAACCCATATTCAGTTGAATATGCTACAAAGACAACATATTTGATGTTCAAACTCATAAACTGTAGTTTTTTTTTTTTGCAAATAATAATTAACTTACAAATTTCATGGCTGCAACACGTGCCAAAGTAGTTGGGAAAGGGCATGTTCACCACTGTGTTACATCACCTTTTCTTTTAACAACACTCAATAAACGTTTGGGAACTGAGGAAACTAATTGTTGAAGCTTTGAAAGTGGAATTCTTTCCCATTTTTGTTTTATGTAGAGCTTCAGTCCTTCAACAGTCCGGGGTCTCCGCTGTCGTATTTTACGCTTCATAATGCGCCACACATTTTCCATGGGAGACAGGTCTGGACTGCAGGCGGGCCAGGAAAGTACCCGCACTCTTTTAATACGAAGCAACGCTAATGTAACACATGGCTTGGCATTGTTTTGCTGAAATAAGCAGGGGCGCCCATGATAACGTTGCTTGGATGACAACATATGTTGCTCCAAAACCTGTATGTACCTTTCAGCATTAATGGTGCCTTCACAGATGTGTAAGTTACCCATGCCTTGGGCACTAATGCACCCCCATACCATCACAGATGCTGGCTTTTCAACTTTGCGTCTATAACAGTCTGGATGGTTATTTTCCTCTTTGTTCCGGAGGACACCACGTCCACAGTTTCCAAATATAACTTGAAATGTGGACTCGTCAGACCACAGAACACTTTTCCACTTTGCATCAGTCCATCTTAGATGACCCGCACTCAGCCGGCTGCGTTTCTGGATGTTGTTGATAAATGGCTTTCGCTTTGCATAGTAGAGCTTTAACTTGCACTTACAGATGTAGCGACGAATGGTTTTTAGTGACAGTGGTTTTCTGAAGTGTTCCTGAGCCCATGTGGTGATATCCTTTAGAGATTGATGTCGGTTTTTGATACAGTGCTGTCTGAGGGATCGAAGGTCACGTTCATTCAATGTTGGTTTCCGGCCATGCCGCTTACATGGAGTGATTTCTCCAGATTCTCTGAACCTTTTGATGATATTATGGAGCGTAGATGTTGAAATCCCTAAATTTCTTGCAATTGCACTTTGAGAAACGTTGTTCTTAAACTGTTTGACTATTTGCTCACGCAGTTGTGGACAAAGGGGTGTACCTCGCCCCATCCTTTCTTGTGAAAGACTGAGCATTTTTTGGGAAGCTGTTTTTATAGCCAATCATGGCACCCACCTGTTCCCAATTAGCCTGCACACCTGTGGGATGTTCCAAATAAGTGTTTGATGAGCATTCATCAACTTTATCAGTATTTATTACCACCTTTCCCAACTTCTTTGTCACGTGTTTTTGGCATCGAACTCCAAAGTTAATGATTATTTGCAAAAAAAAAAATGTTTATGAGTTTGAACATCAAATATGTTGTCTTTGTAGCATATTCAACTGAATATGGGTTGAAAAGGATTTGCAAATCATTGTATTCTGTTTATATTTACATCTAACACAATTTCCCAACTCATATGGAAACGGGGTTTGTATTTAATTTACTTTCACATAAAAAACCCTCTCATTTTTAAAGTGTTATGACTTTTATTTTATTTTGTAGTAGTCGCAACTTCCTCCCGGTTAACTTCCTTTGGTTTCACTTCATTGAAGTGCGCATGCAAGTGACGTCGAGGCAACATTGGGGCCACATTGGGGCCACATTTGAGCCACATTGGGGCCACATTAGTGCCACATTGGGACCACATTAGTGCCACATTGGGGCCACATTAGTGCCACATTGGGACCACATTAGTGCCACATTGGGGCCACATTAGTGCCACATTGGGGCCACATTGGTGCCACATTGGGGCCACATTGGGGCCATGTTTGGGCTACATTTGGGCCACATTGGGGCCACATTGGGGCCACATCTGGGCCTCATTGGGGCCACATTGGGGCCACATTTTGGCCACATTGGGGCCACATTTGGACCACATTGGGGCCACATTGGGGCCACATTGGGACCACATTGGGGCCACATTTGGGCCACATTGGGGCCACATTTGGGGCCACATTGGGGCCACATTGGTTGCCACATTTGGGGCCACATTGGGGCCACATTTGGGGCCACATTAGTGCCACATTGGGACCACATTAGTGCCACATTGGGGCCACATTGGGGCCACATTGGGGCCACATTTGGGCCACATTTGGGCCACATTGGGGCCACATTGGGGCCACATTGGGGCCACATTGCATTGGGGCCTGTGCACATTTACACTGGAGCCTGATAAGAAAAATCCCATTTTACTTGCAGTGCAAACAGTCAGGGGCTTCACGGTGGCAGAGGGGTTAGTGTGTCTGCCTCACAATACGAAGGTCCTGCAGTCCTGGGTTCAAATCCAGGCTCAGGATCTTTCTGTGTGGAGTTTGCATGTTCTCCCCGTGAATGCGTGGGTTCCCTCCGGGTACTCCGGCTTCCTCCCACCTCCAAAGACATGCACCTGGGGATAGGCCCCTCCCACCTCCAAAGACATGCACCTGGGGATAGGCCCCTCCCACCTCCAAAGACATGCACCTGGGGATAGGCCCCTCCCACCTCCAGAGACATGCACCTGGGGATAGGCCCCTCCCACCTCCAAAGACATGCACCTGGGGATAGGTTGATTGGCAACACTAAATGGTCCCTAGTGTGTGAATGTGAGTGTGAATGTTGTCTGTCTATCTGTGTTGGCCCTGTGATGAGATGGCGACTTGTCCAGGGTGTACCCCGCCTTCCGCCCGATTGTAGCTGAGATAGGCGCCAGCGGCCCCCGCGACCCCGAAAGGCAATAAGCGGTAGAAGATGGATGGATGGATAAACAGTCAGCTGGAAAAAAAATCCGATCTCCAAAAACTCCAATTTGGGCCACTTTGGCCTGCAGCGTAAACAAAGTCAGTGACGCAAAAGTCAGCTCCTGGTGGGTTGATGTTGGAAAGCAAGAAAAAGATGTTGCCGAGAAACCCAACAAGAAAGCACTTTGGCAAAATAATGAAGGGAAAAAGTCCCCCTGTAACAGGAAAGTCTTTAAACAGAAGCAAACCTGTGTGTGTGTACACTTCTTTGCAGGAAGCACTCATGTGTCTGTCATCACTGTCACACACCACAATGAAAAATGTCCCTCCTAAAAATCATCCTGGAGGTTCTTCTTCTATTTCATGATGCATCTTTTACATGTAGAAGTTGTTGCAAGAGATAAATCCTAACTGTTTCATTACGTTGGTATCCAGGAGCAACACTGCAGCCGTGTGGAAAATTCCCTTTTTAGCTGGTGACAGGAAGTGGATGAGTGTCCCCGGGTGTGTTTCCTGCCCGTGTGCGTGTGCCGGACTGGGTGTGTAGTTCCCGGAGATTGATGCTGAAATCAAGGACTGGAGGGTTTTTACCAAAAGTTCCAAGCTGTAAGGCTGCTGGTGTGGTTTCAGATGCAGCTGGCTGCTAAAGTGATGTTGATGCTCATCAAACCATCAGGACGACTTTGTCAGCCCTCTCGGTTGCTGCTTTTGTGGCCTAGCGGCCCCGAGTGGGAGTGGAGGACGCAGTGTTAGATTCATCATCTACAAACCCCGTGTCCCTATGAGTTGGGAAATTGTGTTTGATGTAAATATAATCATTTTCAACCCATATTCAGTTGAATATGCTACAAAGACAACATATTTGATGTTCAAACTGATAAACATTTTTTATTTTTATTTTTGCAAATAATCATTAACTTTAGAATTTGATGCCAGCAACACGTGACAAAGAAGTATAAAGATAAAGTTGAGGAATGCTCATCAAACACTTATTTGGAACATCCCACAGGTGTGCAGGCTAATTGGGAACAGGTGGGTGCCATGATTGGGTATAAAAACAGCTTCCCAAAAAAATGCTCAGTCTTTCACAAGAAAGGATGGGGCGAGGTACACCCCTTTGTCCACAACTGCATGAGCAAATAGTCAAACAGTTTAAGAACAACGTTTCTCAAAGTGCAATTGCAAGACATTTAGGGATTTCAACATCTACGCTCCATAATATCATCAAAAGGTTCAGAGAATCTGGAGAAATCACTCCACGTAAGCGGCATGGCCGGAAACCAACATTGAATGACCGTGACCTTCAATCCCTCAACAGCACTGTATCAAAAACAAACATCCATCTCTAAAGGATATCACCACATGGGCTCAGGAACACTTCAGAAAACCACTGTCACTAAATACAGTTTGTCGCTACATCTGTAAGAGCAAGTTAAAGCTCTACTATGCAAAGCGAAAGCCATTTATCAACAACATTCAGAAACGCCGCCGGCTTCTCTGGGCCCGAGATCATCTAAGATGGACTGATGCAAGATGGAAAAGTGTTCTGTGGTCTGACGAGTCCACATTTCAAATTATTTTTGGAAATATTCGACATCGTGTCAAAGGGGAAGCGAACCATCCAGACTGTTATCGACACAAAGTTGAAAAGCCAGCATGTGTGATGGTATGGGGGTGCATTAGTGCCCAAGGCATGGGTAACTTACACATCTGTGAAGGCACCATTAATGCTGAAAGGTACATACAGGTTTTGGAACAACATATGCTACCATTTAAGTGCCGTCTTTTTCATGGACGCCCCTGCTTATTTCATCAAGGCAATGCCAAGCCACATTCCGCAAGTGTTACAACAGCGTGGCTTCGTAAAAAAAGAGTGCGGGTACTTTCCTGGCATGTGATTTCCTTGTTTCTGCTTCATCTGCGTGCTGTCATCTTATCTTCGTTGAGGTCCTTGAAGTCCCTGGCTGTTAGCGGGCTAAAACAAAGATAACATTTGCGGCTGAGGCCACCCCTCAGACAAGACGTTTCATCCTTGCACAGATAGAGTAGTGTAACTTCAGCACAATAGCTAATAACTAAATGTGACAGGTCTCCAGCCGTCATTGTGTGGGTAGCATGGACCATCTATACAGGATGCATTGTAGCAGGTTTGACACTTGTCTATTCTTTCAACAAACAGTGTTGACTCCCAGTCGGTCGCGCCAATTTCTAGCACAACCTCTTTTCCTGCGCGCCTTTCGGTGGCCGGTGGCTGCGTCTTCCGCGGGGCTCATCTCTCCCCTGGTCGCTCTTGTCGTCCTTGTCGTCGTCGTCTGTTGCAGTTTTTTCCTCTGTCTTCTGCCACGATTGCTCCTCCTTCTCCCCTTTTAAACTGCAGGAGCAAATGTAGGGATTGAGAGCTGGTGTGTGGTTTACACACCTGACTCTGATGGCTGCAGCGTCGTTCCAAGCGTGCCCCGCCTCTCCACTATGCTGCATGCTCCGCCTCCTGGCCGCCATCTTGGGTAGGACCACTGTTTGTCCTACCCTGCTGTCGGCTCCGTCCCTCCACACTATAGCAACAGACTTTAAACATACTAAAGTTGTGTGATAATATATATACATGATTATTTTAACACACATTTGTAGAAAACGGTGGAAAATTAAAGCCTTTTTCAACGGAGGGACTATAAAATTGTATATAAAATTGTAGCGGGCCACCTCAAAGGCAGGTTGAATCATAACATTTGAATTTCAAAAGAAAGGACATGTGTTTCTGGTAGTTGTGTTGGTTGTGAAACATTGAAGAGGATTTTTTTTTTCATGGATTTTAAAATAGTCCATGGTTCTCGCCCGGAAAAGGGTGGAGTGCCATCTCCGGGTTGGGGAGGAGACCCTGCCCCAAGTGGAGGAGTTCAAGTACCTAGGAGTCTTGTTCACGAGTGAGGGAAGAGTGGATGGTGAGATCGACAGGCGGATCGGTGCGGCGTCTTCAGTAATGCGGACGTTGTACCGATCCGTTGTGGTGAAGAACGAGCTGAGCCGGAAGGCAAAGCTCTCAATTTAGCGGTCGATCTACGTTCCCATCCTCACCTATGGTCATGAGCTTTGGGTCATGATTGAAAGGATAAGATCTGTCATCCGGGAGGAACTCAAAGTAAAGCCGCTGCTCCTCCACATGGAGAGGAGCCATGTTCGGGCATCTGGTCAGGATGCCACCCGAACGCCTCCCTAGGGAGGTGTTTAGGGCACGTCCAACCGGTAGGAGGCCACGGGGAAGACCCAGGACAGGTTGGGAAGACTATGTCTCCCGGCTGGCCTGGGAACGCCTCGGGATCCCCCGGGAAGAGCTAGACGAAGTGGCTGGGGAAAGGGAAGTCTGGGTTTCCCTGCTTAGGCTGTTGCCCCCGCGACCCGACCTCGGATAAGCGGAAGATGATGGATGGATGGATGGATGGATGGATTTTAAAATACGGAAACATCGAGAAAAATGTCAACATTTCCTGTGGAAAACTGTAGAGTTGAATCTGCCTTTAAAGTTGACGTTTTATTAGAGGACAGCTACAAGTTCTCTCCAATTTTTGGTTGATAAGACTAAAATGGATCATTGGAATCCATCGGCGAGGAAGATGAAAAACTCCACTCCTGCTTGAGCTCGGCTCAGGTTCTGATTAAATATTTCAAAGTAGCTTCGTCTCTTGTATACAAGCTCCCAAAACTTTGGCCATTCCTTTTACTTTGATGTTTTTTTTCCCCCTCCTACAAAAGGAGGTATCACCCCAATGATTACACGAGGCAAACATTTATCAAAGGGAAGTCTTTTGATGGGAGGATGTCTGCTCTCTACACAAAGTACGCTGATCTGCTGCAGGGAGCTTCAACTCAAACGGGAGTTTGACCTCTTTTTGGGAGAGTTGTGTGCTGAAGAAGCTGAAAGGTGCATCCCAGAGGCCTGGATCTTGTTTGCATTTAGGCTTGGGTGATATAAACGATGTGAGGATAAAGTTAGAGCGTTGAATACTATTGTTTTATCGTGATAATGCATGTTGATGACACCTTCCAGATGTGTCCTGCAAATCTGACAGAAAAAAGAGCTGGCGGCTAATGCGCCTCCACAGTGCGACACTTCATCTAAACCACTAATCCTTGTCTGCATGTCTTTTATAAGTAGCATTATCACTGGAGGACTACAGGTCAGGGGCTAGCTAAAAATGCAACACTACATACTGTAAGGGGATACAGATAAAACAAAACGCTAAGCTAGAGCTCTTGGATGAAAACAAGGGTGGGCACATCGATACAAATGGATTATCAGAAACGCATGTTTGTTATTGTTTACAAACTCAGGAAATATGATATTCATTTGTGCAAAAACGAAGTAAGGAATGTATTTATTTATTTATTTATTGTTACAGCACTAGTTGTGATCAAAAATGTACCCACTCAGTGATCTTGAAAAGTTGAAGTGCCAGTATCAGCATCATTGGTCCGACCACTTTTGCCCCTGCAACTGCTTGGTATCGGATCGATACCCAGATTTGCAGCATTTCCCCAAACTAGCGTAAAGTATCTAAACAAGAGAAGAATACTCACACTGGGTGTGAGTTCTCCTTGCCCTTATGTGGGTTCTTCCGAGGATGTCGTAGTGATTTGTGCAGCCCTTTGAGACACTTGTGATTTAGGGCTATATAAATAAACATTGATTGATTGATTGATTGAAGAATATGTGATTGTTACATTTTAACAGAAGTTTAGATAGTTTTACTGTTAATATCTATTTATATTCTAACAAGCAGATTAGTGTGTTTATATATATATATATATATATATATTTATATATATATGTATATATATATATATATATATATATATATATATATATATATATATATATATATATATATATATATGTATATATATATATATATATATATATATATACATATATATCTAAACTAATTGTTGAAGCTTTGAAAGTGGATTTTTTCCCATTCTTGTTTTATGTAGAGCTTCAGTCGTTCAACAGTCCGGGGTCTCCGCTGTCGTATTTTACGCTTCATAATGCGTCACACATTTTCCATGGGAGACAGGTCTGGACTGCAGGCGGGCCAGGAAAGGCCCTGCACTCTTTTTTTTACGAAGCCACACTGTTGTAACACGTGCTGAATGGAGCTTGGCATTATCTTGCTGAAATAAGCAGGGGCGTCCATGAAAAAGACGGCGCTTAGATGGCAGCATATGTTGCTCCAAAACCTGTATGTACCTTTCAGCATTAATGGTGCCTTCACAGATGTGTAAGTTACCCATGCCTTGGGCACTAATGCACCCCCATACCATCACTCATGCTGGCTTTTCAACTTTGCATCGATAATAGTCTGGATGGTTCGGTTCTTTTTTGGTCTGGATGACACGATGTCGAATATTTCCAAAAACAATTTGAAATGTGGACTCGTCAGACCACAGGACACTTTTCCACTTTGCATCAGTCCATCTCAGATAATCTCAGGCCCAGAGAAGCCAGCTGTGTTTCTGGATGTTGTTGATAAATGGCTTTCGCTTTGCATAGTAGAGCTTTGACTTACAATTACAGATGTAGCGACCAACTGTATTTAGTGACAGTGGTTTTCTGAAGTGTTCCTGAGCCAAATGTGGTGATATCCTTTAGAGATTGATGTCAGTTTTTGATGCCGTCTGAGGGATCGGCGGTCACGGTCATTTAATGTTGGTTTCCGGCCATGCCGCTTACGTGGAGTGATTTCTCCAGATTCTCTGAACCTTTTGATGATATTATGGAGCGTAGATGTTGAAATCCCTACATTTCTTGCAATTGCACTTTGAGAAAGGTTGTTCTTAAACTGTTTGACTATTTGCTCACACAGTTGTGGACAAAGGGGTGTACCTCGCCCCATCCTTTCTTGTGAAAGACTGAGCATTTTTTGGGGAAGTAGTTTTTATTCCCAATCATGGCACCCACCTGTTCCCAATTAGCCTACACACCTGTGGGATGTTCCAAATAAGTGTTTGATGAGCAATACTCAATTTTGTCAGTATTTATTGCCACCTTTCCCAACTTATTTGTCACGTGTTGCTGGCATCAAATTCTAATGTTTATCAGTTTGAACATCAAATATGTTGTCTTTGTAGCATATTCAACTGAATATGGCTTGAAAAGGATTTGCAAATCATTGTATTCTGTTTATATTTACATCAAACACAATTTCCCAACTCATATGGAAACGGGGTTTGTAAACTTATTAACACGACTGTATGTATTAAATATCAGCCACACTTTGCACAGATATACAGTTCCCTGCAGAGGATGCCGGTTGTCAGGAGGATGTATAAAAATAATCCACTGGTGATCTCATAGACGATCGGAAAGGCAATCTTCCGTCATCACGTCTGGGAACATGCCGACTTGCTTCCCGATGTGAGGAAGTGTCGCTTCCATGCAACACACCCGGCCTTCCTGAGTTAGCTCACAGAGGAGTGAGTAAGTCCTACTTCTGAAGCAGAAAGTTGTCGTTCTGGCAGGAAAAAGGTGGCAGATGTGGGACACGGCGGCCTTGATCATTCCCAGTGTTTTCCTGACCAATTGCGGACAAGGGCGTGAGCACAGAAGTGGTAAAGAGTAATTTGATGGCGTGGGCGTCAATTAGGTCAGGTTGTGAGCTCAGGAAATCCATCACAATAGTTGAATGGCTGTTAAAAGGGAAACATGGACCCGGCAACTGTGTGACTCAGCAACATCAGCTGCAGTGATTGGGAACTGCGTCATTCAGGATCTGAAGCCTTTCCAGGCTACATTGCAGGCTTAGTTTTTTTCTCAGGACGTTTCAGTACAGTTCGATTTTCATCATAGGAAATGAAATCCTTCAGATGACTTTTACTCAGATTTCTGTGATTTCATGGCAAAAAACGTTGGCCACACTGTGAACCCACACCAAACAAAAATAACAAACACATTTTGGGAGAACATCCGCACAGCAACACAACATAAACACAACAGAAAAAATACCCAGAACCCCTTGCAGCACTAACTCTTCTATACCGCTACAATATAATTTGATGGCGTGGGCGTCAATTAGGTCAGGTTGTGAGCTCAGGAAATCCATCACAATAGTTGAATGGCTGATAAAAGGGAAACATGGACCCGGCAACTGTGTGACTCAGCAACATCAGCTGCAGTGATTGGGAACTGCGTCATTCAGGATCTGAAGCCTTTCCAGGCTACAGTGCAGGCTTAGGTTTTTTCTCAGGACGTTTCAGTACAGTTCAATATTCATCATAGGAAATGAGATCCTTTAGATGACTTTTACTGAGATTTCTGTGATTTCATGGCAAAAAACGTTGGCGACAGACGTCAGATAGTTTGCCTTGAAAGTCCAGGTGGAGTCGGAGATGATGTGTTTGCTTTGGCGGATTTACTGGAGTTTGCTGAGGAAATCAAGAGAAGCCTCCTTGATCTTCTGCTCCGGCTTTATAACGAGCCTTGGTATTATTGAAGTGCAATTAAATCAGGGTCTCCACTTGCATTCATGGGAAAAAAACACCCCTCTTAAGTGTTTTTTTATGAGTTCTAATGTCCATCCATCCATCCATCTTCTTCCGCTTATCCGAGGTCGGGTCGCGGGGACAACAGCCTAAGCAGGGAAACCCAGACTTCCCTCTCCCCAGCCACTTCGTCCAGCTCTTCCCGGGGGATCCCGAGGCGTTCCCAGGCCAGCCGGGAGACATAGTCTTCCCAACGTGTCCTGGGTCTTCCCCGTGGCCTCCTACCGGTTGGACGTGCCCTAAACACCTCCTTAGGGAGGCGTTCGGGTGGCATCCTGACCAGATGCCCGAACCACCTCATCTGGCTCCTCTCCATGTGAAGGAGCAGCGGCTTTACTTTGAGTTCCTCCCGGATGGCAGAGCTTCTCACCCTATCTCTAAGGGAGAGACCCAAACTCATTTGGGCCGCTTGTACCCGTGATCTTATCCTTTCGGTCATGACCCAAAGCTCATGACCATAGGTGAGGATGGGAACGTAGATCGACCGGTAAATTGAGAGCTTTGCCTTCCGGCTCAGCTCCTTCTTCACCACAACGGATCGGTACAACGTCCGCATTACTGAAGACGCCGCACCGATCCGCCTGTCGATCTCACCATCCACTCTTCCCTCACTCGTGAACAAGACTCCTAGGTACTTGAACTCCTCCACTTGGGGCAGGGTCTCCTCCCCAACCCGGAGATGGCACTCCACCCTTTTCCGGGCGAGAACCAAGGACTCGGACTTGGAGGTGCTGATTCTCATTCCGGTCGCTTCACACTCGGCTGCAAACCGATCCAGTGAGAGCTGAAGATCCCGGTCAGATGAAGCCATCAGGACCACATCATCTGCAGAAAGCAGAGACCTAATCCTGCGGTCACCAAACCGGAACCCCTCAACGCCTTGACTGCGCCTAGAAATTCTGTCCATAAAAGTTATGAACAGTTCTAATGTTTGATCAGTTTTTATGTACAGTGCTACCTCAACTCGGGATGTAACGGTCTGAAAATTTCTTATCATGGTTATTGTGGCAGAGGGGTTAGTGCATGGGTGTCAAACTCTGGCCCGCGGGCCAAATTTGACCCACCGTGTAATTTCATTTGGCCCTTGAGGCAAGATCAAATTAACATTAGAACTGTTATACAGCGATGCCGCTGTAACACCGCATTCACCGTTTTCCCGGGAGACTCTCGAATTTCAGTGCCCCTCCCAAAAATCTCCCGGTCCAACCATTCTCCCGAATTCCCCCCGGACAACAATATTTGGGGTGTGCCTTAAAGGCACTGTCTTTAGCGTCCTCTACAACCTGTCATCAAGTCTGTTTTCCCTCCTCACAAACAGAGTGCCGGCCCAGTCCTTATAATATATGTGGCTTCTACACACATGTATGTAAATGCGAGGCATACTTGATCGACAGCATACAGGTCACACTGAGGGTGGCCATATAAACAACTTTAACACTGTTACAAATATGCGAACCCACACCTAACAAAAATAACAAACACATTTTGGGAGAACATCCGCACCGCAACACAACATAAACACAACAGAAAAAATACCCAGAACCCTTTGCAGCACTAACTCTTCTATACCGCTCCAATATACGCCCCCCCCCCCGCCCCGCTACCAACAAACCCGCCCGCCCACCTGAGCCCCGACATTAACTGAGCAGTAAAAAGGCCTGAATGTTCCGGATCATGTTTTGTTTCGTTTTTGGCTCCCTCAGTTCTTTTTTCAGCACCCCTGGGTTTGTGTTTTAGTTGTCATGGGTGCTGACTAGTTTCACCTGCCTCTGATTAGTGTTCGGGATGCTCACCTGCTCCTGGGCACTAATCAGAGAGCTACTTATTCCTGTTTTTCGCCACACACTGTCTGTCTGTCTTGTTTGCTATACGCAACAGTTATGTTTGATGATTTCTTACTTCTCACGATTCCTGTGCTAAATTTTGCTCCGCGGTCAATCGGCATGCGTCTCTTTTGTTTTGATAATCACTGAAGGGAAGTAGAAGTACCAGTCTAGAGGTTGAGCTAGATGTTCTAAGTTATGAGCGAGGGTGGAGCACTTCTCTATGGCATGGGTGAAGATCTCCTACGACCCTTTGCTTACCCCCAATGGACTGGACTCTCACATTATCATGAATCATTTGCACTAACTGTACCCACTCTTCATCCATTGCAGCCGGTCACCCAGGAGGGGGCCCCCACATCTGTGGCCCTTTCCCAAAGTTTCTTCTTTGTCCCCTTTTTGGGTTTTTGAGTTTTTCCTACCTAAATGTGGGTTTGGATCAGGGGATGATCAGCCCTTTGAGGCTCTTGTGATTAAGGGCTATATGAATACACCTTGAATAGTTGATTGATATTGAAACTAATTTCAATCTATCTAATCTGTGCTTTGTTCTCATAAAAGAGATTTTTTTTTTTACTTGTAACATGCCTTTTAAAAAGAAAAACAAACTTAGTTTGTTTGTAAAACATTGCAAAAGTAGTACAACTAGAGTAAAGTAGTTTTATGAGGTAACGGTCCTTTCCAGCTCTCAGAGCCTGGAATTGGCCGTACTCATCTTCCAGGCGGGACATGCACCTCTGTAGCTCCAGGTACTCTTGGACCAGCTCTTGCTTGGTCATGTTCCACAGGTTCTTGATGTGGCACCTCTTGCGGGTGGCGGAAAGTCGCGTGGAAGAAAGTCCCCACCAGTGTTGACGGGTCAGCCAGTGCTCGGGATGAAGGTGGTCATCCGGAGCCTTTCCAGAGCCAGTTGTGGTACGCCATCATGGAGGAAGTGCACCCGTCTAGGGCCAGCCAGTTCCAAGGAATGTTACTAGGCAACAGCGGGAGCAGTGAGGACATTGCCGGTTCGTGGCACAGTAGAACAGCAGACTCCCTTTGGCCACCCAGAACAGCTTCAGGCAAGCGTATTAAAGTCGTGGGCGGAGGAGCAAGCCTCAGCTAGAGGGGAATGTTGGCTGAAAGGTTGTAGAAGCTGGACCGTTGCTAGAGGTTTGGTTTCCAATGGATGGAAAACAAAGTTATTTGGATTTTTACCTATAAGTAATGCGAGAAAGTAAGACCGGATGTTGTCTTACTGGGGCATTAGCTTTGACATCTAGTGCCTCGGAGTCTCGTTACCAAAATTCTGCCCGCAATTTAAAGCATACCAAAAATCAGAGGGACACCTCATATCTCAAAATACTTGTAAATTAAGGTACTCTTAAATTGAGGTACCACTGTATTCGTTTCATGCCAAACAGATGGACTCCATATTTGAGGCTGGAGACAGCAAGATCCTGTAGATATGATTGATTGGAGAACAGAAGGAGTCTGACAGGACAAAGCTAAGAACAAAACCTTTAGGGTTGATCTTTACAGCTGCCTTTTTTGGCTGGGTGTCAAGGTCACAACCTCGTTCTGTCTTGAACGTGGATTACAGAGGGTCTGACGTGGCTCTCGGTGAATAGGTCAGAAGCCTGTTGCTGATGGCTATCAATAGGCTTGGAAAGTAGACCAAGTGTGCCTCAAAGAACGAGAGAAAGGGTACCCAGATGCACAGTCCTGGAGCATCCCAGTGACTATGTGGAAATGACACGCAAGCCAAATAGCCTGAACTGCATGGTTTGTTGCATCATGCTCGCCACATATGTCTGTGATGTTGCCGGAGTTCAAAGAAAGCGAGAACGCGAACCAACCAGTCAGTTGGGAAAGTGGGTCAACTGGCAGTTTCCCAGTAGAGTCCAGCTAAACCCAAAGCCACCTAGATGTTTGGGTTGGCTTAACATAGTCCGAGCCCGCAACACGTGTCGGGAGAAAAGGAAGACGAGCACAACTTGAACCATGACGAAGCGAATTGAAGCGCCGTGTTCTTTAAACAGCGCTCCAAGAAGGAGGTGGAAAAAGCAGCAGGGGTAGTGAGTCCTTTCACTCCCTGTCCTTGAGAAACTGCTGAGCAATCGAGTTGCCGGCTTGTCGACAGATCAGTGGATGTTTACTCTGGGTTCATCTGAGAGGTTCCTGTTGCACAAACGGCAAACAAAGGCAACTTCTCCTTATTGCTTTCTTTTCTAATAAGAATGGAACGGTTAAGGCCAAACAGTCTTGGCAGTCTCTGACTTCTCAGACTCTAAATAATCCATCCATTTTCTACCATATGTCCCTCTCGGGGTTGCGGGGGGGGGGGGGGTGCTGGAGAGGATCTCAGCTGTATTTGGGCAGAAGGCAGTGTACAGCCTGGACAAGTGGCCACCTCACCGCATGGCTAACACTGATAGACAGACAACACTCCCATTCACACCCATCCATCCATCCATTTTCTACCGCTTATTCCCTTTTGGGGTCGCGGGGGGCGCTGGCGCCTATCTCAGCTACAATCGGGCGGAAGGCGGGATACACCCTGGACAAGTGGCCACCTCACCGCATGTCTAACACAGATAGACAGACAACACTCACACTCACACACTAGGGCAATTTAGTGTTGCCAATCAACCCCAGGTGCATCGAACCCAGGACTTCGTATTGTGAGGCCCAAACACTAACTAACCCCAGTTCCACCGTGCTGCACGGTAAATATTGGAAAGATAAATTACCATTCTATTAAATCCAATCCAAACCTACTTTATTTGTATAGCACATTTCAACACCATAAATGTTTCCTAAGTGCTGCACAACTTAAAAACAATATTTAAATATTATCCTTAGCTCCACCAATGACTGAATAAAAAAATAAAATAAATAAAACCAATATAAAAAAAATATAAAATAAATATGATTAAAAACGATTTCGAAGATGTCAGGTTCAAACACCGTTGACATCTTTTAAATAAGACAAAAAGGCAAAGAATCAAACCGAGATAGAGTTAAATTTGGACTCAGATCATGAGGAGAGACATGGCCTCTGTACACCTTGCACATTTCCTGCACCAAGCTCTGACGAAGAGGTTTTCGTCTCCTCTTTTATTTAGATATTCAATGTTTACGCAACAACACATGTCAAAACAGGAATGAGGAGCATACACACAGTCACTGTTGTCGGTCACATTTAAGACAAAAGAAGACGATGCCTCGGGTCCGGCCTCGTCCTGGTCTCAGCAAAACAGGAATGGGGAGTATATAAACAGTCATTGTTTTCGGTCACATTGAAGACAAAAGAAAGACGAGGCCTCGGGCCCGAGCTCGTCCTGGTCTTGGCTTCGGCAGGTCTTTGAGGACAAAAGAAAACCCCCTCTCGTCGCATTCCAATGCACACAGCGGAATGCCCCAAGACCTTGCTAGGTCGAAGAAGGACAGCTCTCAACTACTCAATTAAATAAAAGAGATCTGAAAGTTTTTTGATAATTCACACACATTTTACACCATTTTTCTAACACAAAGGGTAAAACCAATTTAAAACAATAAGTAGAAATCAAAATTTTAAAAACACAGAGGACCACACAACTCACGTAGTGTTAAAAGCCAAAGAATAAATGTGGGTCTTAAGGCGAGGCTTAAAGACTTAGTCAAATATCCATCCATCCATTTTCTACCGCTTATTCCCTTTTTTTTTTGGGGTCGCGGGGGGCGCTGGCGCCTATCTCAGCTACAATCGGGCGGAAGGCAGGGTACACCCTGGACAAGACGCCACCTTATCGCAGGGCCAACACAGATAGACAGACAACACTCACACTCACATTCACACACTAGGGCCAATTTAGTGTTGCCAATCAACCTATCCCCAGGTGCATGTCTTTGGAGGTGGGAGGGGCCTATCCCCAGGTGCATGTCTTTGGAGGTGGGAGGGGCCTATCCCCAGGTGCATGTCTTTGGAGGTGGGAGGAAGCCGGAGTACCCGGAGGGAACCCACGCAGTCACGGGGAGAACATGCAAACTCCACACAGAAAGATCCCAAGCCTGGATTTGAACCCAGGACTGCAGGAACTTCGTATTGTGTGGCAGACGCACTAACCCCTCTGCCACCGTGAAGCCCTATATATTATATCATTATATCATATTATATTTTTATATATTTTACAAATCCCAATGACTATATTATTGGGATTTTATCTGCACCAACTAGATATAGTTCCGATTAGTGTACTGATTAATACCAGTATCGATAAAATCTTAACGATATGCATCTCTCCCATTTAGTTTTGTTTTGGGGCTTGTAGCAAAATGTAGCATAAATGTACACTGTGAAGATGTATTTAAAGGCGGTGTCTACTAACGCCTCCATGAATACCGGATGGAAAAATCTTACAGATTCATGTTCTATCCCTGCTAATGCCATTATTTGATTGTGTGTGATATTTTCATCAGCTGAACTTTGACCCCATACTGTTGCGGACGCTTATTTAAGTAATAAAGTAGCCCACAGATGGCCGGGCGGCCTTAGCGAGGTAACCGGGATACGGATGGCGGATGGCGGAGGCTCCTGCGGCCTGCTGAGCTCGTCAGTAGGCTTTTGTTTTCCCAGAGGAAGGAAGCTTGAGATCCCATCAGGCCTCCGACCTGCGGCGTGGGAGTAACGACTCCGTGGATACGCTTTTAATGCGACTTTAAACGCACGGTTCAAACTTGCTGGCGTTTCGCGAACCGATCTTGCGTGTTCTTCGCGAACCCAAGAGCTTACGTCTCATTGTAAAGTCATCATGGGGTGGGCGGAGCAGCGAGGCTCCACAGGCCCGGCTCCCGTGTCCGCCGACTTGTTATGACTCTAACAGTCGCATCCTACCCACTCACCCCTAGGGGGGTGGGGGGATGTAGAGAGGTTGCCAGGGAGATTTGGATGAAGAAAAAAGTAAAGAATTGGAGATGGTAATAAAAAAGCCTCCTGTTGAGAATTTGGAGCAGAATTACTCTTCAAGGAGCTGATGACAGATGAGACTGATGGGTTAGAGCAGGGGTTTTCAACTCAATTACTTTGGGGGCCACATTTCCTGGAGGGTCCTTGAGGGTGCATGGGAGTTTGCCCAAGAAGTCGAAATGTGCTTTGTGGACTTGGAGAAGGCATTTAAACGTGTCCCTTCAGGAAGTCCTGTAGGGAGTGCTCAGAGAGTATAGGGTATGGGACTGTCTTGTTGAGGCGGTCCACTCCCTGTGTGATCAGTGTCAGACCTTGGTCCGCATTGCCGGCAGTAGGTCGGACCGGTTCCCAGTGAGTTTTGGACTCCGCCAAGGCTGCCCCATGTCACCGACTCTGTTCATAACTTTTGTGAACAGAATTTCTAGGCGCAGTCAAGGCGCTGAGGGGATCCGGTTTGGTGGCTGCGGGATTAGGTCTCTGCCTTTTGCAGATGATGTGGTCCTGATGGCTTCATCTGGCCGGGATCTTCAGCTCTCACTAGATCGGTTTGCAGCCGAGTGTGAAGCGACCGGGATGAGAATCAGCACCTCCAAGTCTGAGTCCATGGTTCTCGCCCGGAAAAGGGTGGAGTGCCATCTCCGGGTTGGGGAGGAGACCCTGCCCCAAGTGGAGGAGTTCAAGTACCTCAGAGTCTTGTTCACGGGTAAGGGATGAGGACAACAGGCGGATCGGTGCGGCGTCTTCAGTAATGCGGACACTGAAGAAGGAGCTGAGCCGGAAGGCAAAGCTCTCAATTCACCGGTCCATCTACATTCCCATCCTCACCTATGGTCATGAGCTTTGGGTTATGACCGAAATGACAAGATCACGGGTACAAGCGGCCCAAATGAGTTTCCTCTGCCATTTGGTGGGTCTCTCCCTTAGAGATAGGGTGAGAAGCTCTGCCATCCGGGAGGAACTCAAAGTAAAGCCGCTGCTCCTCCACATGGAGAGGAGCCAGATGAGGTGGTTCGGGCATCTGGTCAGGATGCCACCCGAATGCATGTTTAGGGCTTCTCCAACCGGTAGGAGGCCACGGGGAAGACCCAGGACACGTTGGGAGGACTATGTCTCCCGGCTATATTAGCGCTCTGCGGTTTTTAAGGACCTTCTGCAAAAAAAAACCCCAAAAAACCTAGTCAAAGATAATCTCTATGACAGCCTTTTTTAAAGAACCTGCTGCAAAAATGTTGTTTTCAAAAAAAAAAAAAAATATATATATATCTATATCAATCAATCAATGTTCATTTATATAGCCCTAAATCACTGGTGTCTCAAAGGGCTTCACAAACCACAACACAAACCACTATGACATCCTTGGTAGGCCCACATAAGGGCAAGGAAATATATATATATATATATATATATATATATATATATATATATATATAGGGACGGCGTGGCGCAGTGGAAGAGTGTGCAACCCGAGGGTCCCTGGTTCAAATCCCACCTAGTACCATCCTCGTCACGTCCGTTGTGTCCTGAGCAAGACACTTCACCCTTGCTCCTGATGGGTGCTGGTTAGCGCCTTGCATGGCAGCTCCCTCCATCAGTGTGTGAATGTGTGTGTGAATGTGTGTGTAGATGTGGAAGTAGTGTCAAAGCGCTTTGAGTACCTTGGAGGTAGAAAAGCGCTATACAAGTACAACCCATTTATTTATTTATTTATATATATATAAGAAATACTTGAATTTTTGTGAATTCTAGCTATAAATAGACTCCTCCCCCTTAACCCCGCCCCTGCCCACCTCAGCCCCCCCCCAGGAATGTTTGTCACCCAAGTTTTGAACTGAACCTCAGCCAGATTTGGCCACCGGACTGCCAGTTGAATAGTTCTGGGTTTGAGACCAAAACCACCCATTCGTAGCTTAAATGGCCCATTTTATCTCTTCTGGCTGCACCTCCACTGGACATTTTGATATTTAAATGCAATCATTAATCTTTCCAGCAACCCTTTCACCACTGCGCAGGATAATTGAATCTACCCTTTTCGAGCATTTGTAGCATGATCCACATTGTCTAAAGACCCCAAGTTCTCCTCTCCATCCCTAGGGGGCAGGGTGGTCCCATCATTTTCACACGAGAAGGAAGAAGGAGCGTGAACAAAATACAGAAGGAAACACTTGAATTAAATATAAATTATCCAGTTCGGTCAGAAAAAATCTTTATATTTCTATTTAAAGTGCTTGGTTTCCACACCTGGAGCCGGACCTTCCTAGTCCCGTTGATTAAATGCATTCTGCAGGATCTAGAAGCTTGACCTTGTGACCGTTTGGGACCAGATACTGTTTGTTTGTATCAAGTTAGTTCAACTGTACATAGAAAGAGCCAGACGTTCGGACAGTTGGGCAAAGAAACTTTTTTCCAGGGCCTCTTCCGAGAATTGACAGAAGAGAAGAGAGGACGTGTGTAGGAGGGACTTGAGGCTGACGGATGGACAATGTCAAGATATGCAAGCTGCAACCTGCTGCTCACAGTATGTGTGCAACATCGGCTCAAGAACAAAATGGCAACCTAAGAGCAATCCCTGAAACTGTGTTGCTTGCATTATATGGCTTTGGTTTCCGGTTACTAAGTCCTTCTAAACCTGTGTTATACTTGAAAATGCCTCTCATGTTTTCACTTTTATAACGCTGGGAAGAGAGGATCCCCCCGTGGTGTCATTTTATACGCTTCTGTCTTTCCGGGCCAGGCTTGCGTCAGGAAGGGCATCCGGTGCTAGAACTAAGCTGAAAGCCATCATTTGGCTCACTCGGGGTTTGTCCTCTGGGGAATGTCGGGGCGATCACAGGAATGAAACCTGGTACAGTCGCGCTTCGGATGTTGTGACTTTTTAAAACAGTTTTTTGTAGGCACACTGCAAAAAAAATCAGTGTTCAAAAACAAGGAAAAATTAAAGCTGCAAGCAGCGATGGACGGGACCGAGTACATATGGAAGTGGCTGAGGAGAGGGAAGTATTATATTGTAGTCTACTGACAGATATAAATAAATAGACCTCCTTTTTAGACCAGTTGATCTGCCGCTTCTTTTCTTTTTTCTCCTATGTCCTATGTGATTCCTAGAGCCCCAAAAACGTCTGCGGGCTATAGAGCATTTTCCGTTCGGGCTCCAGTACTCTGGAATGCCCTCCCGGTAACAGTTCGAGATGCTACCTCAGTAGAAGCATTTAAGTCTCACCTTAAAACTCATCTGTATACTCTAGCCTTTAAATAGACCTCCTTTTTAGACCAGTTGATCTGCCGCTTCTTTTCTTTTTTCTCCTATCTCCCCCCCTCCCTTGTGGAAGGGGTCCGGTCCGATAACCATGGATGAAGTACTGGCTGTCCAGAGTCGAGACCCAGGATGGACCGCTCGTCGGGACCCAGGATGGACCGCTCGCCTGTGTATCGGTTGGGGACATCTCTACGCTGCTGATCCGCCTCCGCTTGGGATGGTTTCCTGTGGACGGGACTCTCGCTGCTGTCTTGGAGCCACTATGGATTGAACTTTCACATAGCTCGGTTGGTAGAGCGGCCGTGCCAGCAACTTGAGGGTTGCAGGTTCGATTCCCGCTTCCGCCATCCTAGTCACTGCCGTTGTGTCCTTGGGCAAGACACTTTACCCACCTGCTCCCAGTGCCGCCCACACTGGTTTAAATGTAACTTAGATATTGGGTTTCACTATGTAAAGCGCTTTGAGTCACTAGAGAAAAGCGCTATATAAATATAATTCACTTCACTTCACATCTGAGGTCCTCTCCAAGGTTTCTCATAGTCAGCATTGTCACTGGCGTCCCACTGGACGTGAATTCTCCCTGCCCACTGGGTGTGAGTTTTCCTTGCCCTTTTGTGGGTTCTTCCGAGGATGTTGTAGTCGTAATGATTTGTGCAGTCCTTTGAGACATTTGTGATTTGGGGCTATATAAATAAACATTGATTGATTGATTGATATAAGTTAGAAAATCCCGATGCTAACCGCCCATTGAAAATACATGGGTACGGCTAGTAGTTACTATTAGCAAACAGATAGACTTACCAACTCGGCGTAATGTCTTAACATCGACACACTCTCTCGTCGCAACTCGGCCCTGATGGTCGGCACTTATAAGTTTACAATTAGTTGTAAAATGTTGGACGGTTGTTTTTACGATATGCAGGCAAACGACATCTTTAAAACATAATGGCTTAGCTACGGCACCTCGCAGCCATCTTGGTATAAACGATCACAGCCCCTCGATCACGAATGTTGGTGCGTGCGCAACAGCAGCAGACGGTACGGACAAAAAACAAACAAACAAACCATCTCCCTCACTGTGTCTGCGCACAGCAGCCATCTTTGAAATGGTTTTTAGCGCAGTGGTTTTTTGAAGGCTGATAAAATCAAAACAGTAGCAGTTATTAAAACTATTTCATCAACTTTTAATCTGAAGGGTTAAATCTGTCTTTTCTTGCTTATTTGAAACCGAAATGACAAACAGCCTTAGAGGAGATAATGTTTGAAAAAAAGCGAAATTTTTTAGCCAACTTTTGTATTGAAGAGGGAATTGCAAACTTCCTGTTGATTTTAGCCAGGGGGTGTCCATCCATCCATTTTCTACCGCTTATTCCCTTTTGGGGTCGCGGGGGGCGCTGGCGCCTATCTCAGTTACAATCGGGCGGAAGGCGGGGTACACCCTGGACAAGTCGCCACCTCATCGCAGGGCCAACACAGATAGACAGACAACCTTCACACTCTCATTCACACACTAGGGCCAAATTAGTGTTGCCAATCAACCAGGGCGTGTCACTGGATGAAATATAGGTCTAAATGAGACCTACTTAGTGGTTTTTATTTCATGTTTCTACGACGTTCCTACTGGAATTTAGAGACATTTTTGTTTGTATTTTCTTCCTAGGGGGCGCTAGAGCGCGATTTTGAGTTTTGGGTTTTTGATTAGATCGTAATTTTCGCCAGTCCTGATGTGTGTCAAATTTGGTGAGTTTTGAAGCATGTTAAGGGGGTCAAATTACAGCTCAAAGAGGCGGCGGTATAATAATAAAGAATAAATAATAATAATAAAACCTTAGAAATTCAATAGGCTCCTCCGTCCCAAAGGGACAACGGTCCCTAAAAATAAAAAAAATAGAGGTATTTTATTTGAACTAAGCAAAATGATCTGCCAATAGAACAAGAAAATTTGGCCTGTCAAGACTTTCCAAAACAAGTCAAATTTGCTAACTTCAATGAACCCAAAATTACCTTAAAATAAGTATATTCTCACTAATAACAAGTGCACTTTTCTTGGTAGGAAAAAAAAAGACCTTTTTGCTCAATAGACTCCAGCGCCCCCCGCGACCCAGAAGGGAATAAGTGGTAGAAAATGGACGGATGGATGTTGACGAATATCTTGACATAATGATATGCGCTTGGCATCATGATTTATTTTTTTCATGCTTGAAATAAGAAATGATTACTTTAAAAAAGTAGTTGTATACTTGTGAGTGTTGATGACACAGCTTTGCAAAACTTGATATTTTTCACGTCAATGGGATCATGTTTTGTTTTGGTCATGTTCGGTTTTGTTTTTTGGACATTCAGTTCTTGTTCCTGCCCTTCCCTGTTTGTTTTATTACCATAGCAACTCATTAGTTTTCACCTTGTCCTCATGTCTCACACCTGTTTGCAATTATCATGTCTATTATTTAAACCGGAAGTTGCCAGGAAGTCAGCCTGGCGACTTTATACCTCAAATCCATTCATGCCAAGCCACGCTGTTTAAACATTCTGTCCATGCCAGGTAAGTTTTTGGTTTGTTTTGGTTCTGCCTTTGTGCTTTGTCTGTATTCATAGTCTAGTTTTGTACTGCCACTGTGGGCGCCTTTTGTTTATTCCTTTTATGAGTAAAATAAATATATACCTTCATTCACGCCTTGCTCGTGCCAACTTTCCTTTGCATCGGAAGAACAATCCACCTCACAATATTCTAGTTTCAAGCATGTTTTACTCAATATAGGTCATCACATCTCAGCAACAAGCTGTAATATCTTACTGAGATCATTTAGGACAAAAACCCTTAAAACAAGTAAAACACTCTAACATAAAATCTGCTTAGTGAGAAGAAGTATCTTATCAAACAGAAAATAAGCAAATATCAACCTTATTTGAGATATTTCATCTTACTTAGATGTCACTTTTTGCATTGTACCGTATTCTGTGTTCTGGCCTAAATTAAATACACACAAAAATCCATGTAATGCGGTCATCGGGGTCCATAAAATACTGATCGCGCTATTCCCGAGATTTTTTACCATTTCCTTTTTTGAAATAATACAATAAAATGCAGTGGCGGGTCGTGCGTTTCCCACCTCGGCCTTCAGTCATGTCCGACTTCAATGATTAGCTCTCAAAATACCATGTGTGTGAGTGTGTGTGTGTGTGTGTGTGTGTGTGTGTGTGTGTGTGTGTGTGTGTGTATTCATAGTCTAGTTTTGTACCGCCACTCTGCGCGCCTTTTGTTTGTTCCTTTAATGAGTAAAATAAATATATACCTTCATTCACGCCTTGCTCGTGCCAACTTTCCTTTGCATCGGAAAAACAATCCACCTCATAGTCCAAGTCCTGACAATATTCTAGTTTCAAGCATGTTTTACGCAATTTAGGTCATCACATCTCAGCAACAAGCTGTAATATCTTACTGAGATCATTTAGGACCAAAACCCTTAAAAGAAGTAAAACAATCTAACATAAAATCTGCTTAGTGAGAAGAAGTATCTTATCAAACAGAAAATAAGCAAATATCAACCTTATTTGAGATATTTCATCTTACTTAGATGTCACTTTTTGCATTGTACTGTATTCTGTGTTCTGGCCTAAATTAAATACACACAAAAATCCATGTAATGCGGTCGTCGGGGTCCATAAAATACTGATCGCGCTATTCCCGAGATTTTTTACCATTTCCTTTTTTGAAATAATACAATAAAATGCAGTGGCGGGTCGTGCGTTTCCCACCTCGACCTTCAGTCATGTCCGACTTCAATGATTAGCTCTCAAAATACCATGTGTGTGTGTGTAGTGTGTGTGTGTGTGTGTGTGTGTGTGTGTGTGTGTGTGTGTGTGTGTGTATTCATAGTCTAGTTTTATACCGCCACTGTGCGCGCCTTTTGTTTATTCCTTTTATCAGTAAAATAAATATATACCTTCATTCATGCCTTGCTCGTGCCAACTTTCCTTTGCATCGGAAAACCAATCCATCTCATAGTCCAAGTCCTGACAATATTCTAGTTTCAAGCATGTTTTACTCAATATAGGTCATCACATCTCAGCAACAAGCTGTAATATCTTACTGAGATCATTTAGGACCAAAACCCTTAAAACAAGTAAAACACTCTAACATAAAATCTGCTTAGTGAGAAGAAGTATCTTATTAAACAGAAGATAAGCAAATATCAACCTTATTTGAGATATTTCATCTGACTTAGATGTCACTTTTTGCATTGT
Organism: Nerophis ophidion; assembly: GCF_033978795.1. Taxonomy (NCBI): domain Eukaryota; kingdom Metazoa; phylum Chordata; class Actinopteri; order Syngnathiformes; family Syngnathidae; genus Nerophis; species Nerophis ophidion. The sequence continues at coordinate 33,285,505 of NC_084637.1, forward strand.
ACTGTATTCTGTGTTCTGGCCTAAATTAAATACACTCAAAAATCCATGTAATGCGGTCATCGGGGTCCATAAAATACTGATCGCGCTATTCCCGAGATTTTTTACCATTTCCTTTTTTGAAATAATACAATAAAATGCAGTGGCGGGTCGTGTGTTTCCCACCTCGACCTTCAGTCATGTCCGACTTCAATGATTAGCTCTCAAAATACCATGTGTGTGAGTGTGTGTGTGTGTGTGTGTGTGTGTGTGTGTGTGTGTGTGTATTCATAGTCTAGTTTTGTACCGCCACTCTGCGCGCCTTTTGTTTGTTCCTTTAATGAGTAAAATAAATATATACCTTCATTCACGCCTTGCTCGTGCCAACTTTCCTTTGCATCGGAAAAACAATCCACCTCATAGTCCAAGTCCTGACAATATTCTAGTTTCAAGCATGTTTTACTCAATATAGGTCATCACATCTCAGCAACAAGCTGTAATATCTTACTGAGATCCTTTAGGACCAAAACCCTTAAAACAAGTAAAACACTCTAACATAAAATCTGCTTAGTGAGAAGAAGTATCTTATCAAACAGAAAATAAGCAAATATCAACCTCATTTGAGATATTTCATCTTACTTAGATGTCACTTTTTGCATTGTACTGTATTCTGTGTTCTGGCCTAAATTAAATACACTCAAAAATCCATGTAATGCGGTCGTCGGGGTCCATAAAATACCGATCCTGCTATTTCCGAGATTTTTTACCATTTCCTTTTTTGAAAGAATACAATAAAATGCAGTGGCGGGTCGTGTGTTTCCCACCTCGGCCTTCAGTCATGTCCGACATCAATGATTAGCTCTCAAAATACCATGTGTGTGTGTGTGTATTCATAGTCTAGTTTTATACCGCCACTGTGCGCGCCTTTTGTTTATTCCTTTTATCAGTAAAATAAATATATACCTTCATTCATGCCTTGCTCGTGCCAACTTTCCTTTGCATCGGAAAAACAATCCACCTCATAGTCCAAGTCCTGACAATATTCTAGTTTCAAGCATGTTTTACTCAATATAGGTCATCACATCTCAGCAACAAGCTGTAATATCTTACTGAGATCATTTAGGACCAAAACCCTTAAAACAAGTAAAACACTCTAACATAAAATCTGCTTAGTGAGAAGAAGTATCTTATTAAACAGAAGATAAGTAAATATCAACCTTATTTGAGATATTTCATCTTACTTAGATGTCACTTTTTGCATTGTACTGTATTCTGTGTTCTGGCCTAAATTAAATACCCTCAAAAATCCATGTAATGCGGTCATCGGGGTCCATAAAATATCGATCCTGCTATTTCCGAGATTTTTTACCATTTCCTTTTTTGAAAGAATACAATAAAAGGCCGTGGCGGGTCGTGTGTTTCCCACCTCGGCCTTCAGTCATGTCCGACTTCAATGATTAGCTCTCAAAATACCATGTGTGTGAGTGTGTGTGTGTGTGTGTGTGTGTGTGTGTGTGTGTGTGTGTGTGTGTGTGTGTGTGTGTATTCATAGTCTAGTTTTGTACCGCCACTGTGCGCGCCTTTTGTTTATTCCTTTTATGAGTAAAATAAATATATACCTTCATTCACGCTTTGCTCGTGCCAACTTTCCTTTGCATCGGAAAAACAATCCACCTCATAGTCCAAGTCCTGACAATATTCTAGTTTCAAGCATGTTTTACTCAATATAGGTCATCACATCTCAGCAACAAGCTGTAATATCTTACTGAGATCATTTAGGACCAAAACACTTAAAACAAGTAAAACAATCTAACATAAAATCTGCTTAGTGAGAAGAAGTATCTTATTAAACAGAAGATAAGCAAATATCAACCTTATTTGAGATATTTCATCTTACTTAGATGTCACTTTTTGCATTGTACTGTATTCTGTGTTCTGGCCTAAATTAAATACACACAAAAATCCATGTAATTCGGTGTGTGTGTGTGTGTGTGTGTGTGTGTGTGTGTGTGCTCAGCCTGTTTTAGTGGTGGCATAAAATGTCCTGTGCTTCCCTTCGCCCAAAGGTTGTTGCTGTGAGGTGAAGACTTCTACACCTGTGCTCTCGGGCACAGATGTTTATTAGCTTTCCCGCCGTGATGGTTCCATATGTGCTGAAGTGTTTTGGTCGGCGTGGACGTGTCAGGCGCCGATCTGGGGACGTGTCTGGATCCACTGGTGTGTTGGCGTCCGTCTGTGTGTTTTTCAACGTCAATCACAACGCTGTGCTGTTTTCACTGAGCGCACCTGGTTCTGTGTTCGAGCCCCAGTAAAGTACCCGGAGGAGCCCCAATGTGTTCACCTTTCTTTCTCCAAGCTGGCAGCGGGTAGCGGCGAGTCTTCTTTGTGAGCACCCCCCTGCCGTCCGAAAGGGGTCGGATGGGTTACGTAACAAAGTCAGGGGCGGCAAGGAAAAAGCCGATGCCGTTCCCTGTCGTGTTCCTAATCCTCCCCGCGGTTGGCCTCCAGCCCCTTTTGGCCTCGTTGACAGCCGTCAGCCAGGGGTTGTCATTAGGATGAAAGCGCCGCGACTCACCTGGTTCAACAGCTGTCTGTTTGGAGAGGAAGACATGATTACAGAGCAAGCTGTGTTCTCCCACCTTCGTGAGCCTGGGCCAACACGCCTCGCAAGGAGGCCCGATGAACGAGAGATGAGAGGCCGCCATCCTTGTTGTTGTGCTGAGGCTGTGAACCAGGGGGGGGCAAACTCCCTTTTCATTGAGGGCCACATTCCAGGTATGGTTGCCCTCAGAGGGCAGCTTTTAACACAGAGTAATGTATGAATATACATATATATATATATATATATATGTATATGTATATGTACATATATGTAAATATACAGTGGGGCAAAAAAGTATTTAGTCAGCCAGCGATTGTGCAAGTTCTCCCACTTAAAATGATGACAGAGGTCTGTCATTTTCATCATAGGTACACTTCAACTGTGAGAGACAGAATGTGAAAAAAAAATCCAGGAATTCACATTGTAGGAATTTTAAAGATTTTATTTGTAAATTATGGTGGAAAATAAGTATTTGGTCAACCATTCAAAGCTCTCACTGATGGAAGGAGGTTTTGGCTCAAAATCTCACGATACATGGCCCCATTCATTCTTTCCTTAACACGGATCAATCGTCCTGTCCCCTTAGCAGAAAAACAGCCCCAAAGTTTCCACCCCCATGTTTCACAGTAGGTGTGGTGTTCTTGGAGGATACAGCAGAGGATTGGGAGAATGTCACGTGGTCAGATGAAACCAAAATAGAACTTTTTGATATATACTCAATTGGTCGTGTTTAGAGGAAGAAGAATACTGAGTTGCATCCCAAGAACACCATACCTACTGTGAAGCATGGGGGTGGAAACAGCATGCTTTGGGGCTGTTTTTCTGCTAATTTCTGTTACATTTGCAAAAAAAAATAAAAATACCATGTCACATTGTCGATATGGGGTATTGTCTGTAGAATTTTGAGGACAAAAATGAGGCTGTAACATAACAATATGGAAAAAGCGAAGCGCTGAGAATAATTTACGGATGGACTTTATGTAGACCAGGGGTGTCCTAACTTTTTCAAGCAAGGGCCCCATTCAGAAAAATTAACGATTGCGGAGGACCACTTTGATACATTTTGTAGATTAAAGATAGTAAAAGCATACGTGCAGAAGTTCACGTTAGCTTTCTGTTCTAGGTGACGAAGGAAATTAGTTTGATATTTACATCAAAAATAATGTGATTGATCACTAAAAATATTGCATTCATTATGCATATATGAGGAATTATCACACAAATTACTTTGCGCCTTTGCCTTTTCTAACAATAAAATTGCATGCGTGTCCAAATATTGGGGTCTTTTTAAATTGAATTAAAAGTAAATTTAAAAATTAAAATTAAAATTAAAAATGTAAAATTTTAAATTAAAAAAAAAAAAAAAAAAAACATTAAAAATTTAAAATTAAAATAAATGTTAGAAAAAAAAAGGAATTAAATTAAGTTAATTGAAATCAAGCAAGCAAGTAAAACTACTTTTTAACTATCTCAGCTGCATTCTGGAGTCGCGGGCGGTCGCTGTAGCCTGTCTCGGCTACATTCAGGCGGAAGGCGGTGTACAGCCTGGACAAGTCGCCACCTCATCACAGGGCCAACACAGATAGGCAGACAACATTCACACACTAAGGACTATAGATGCGCGGTTTGCAGTCTCATCCGCGGTAAGGTGGGCAGGGTTGGGGGCGCCGGGGTGTAAAATATATTCAGGATTTGTCACGGATACAATGGATAATGGGTATTTGTTGTGTTGCGTTTATGTTGTGTTACTGTGAGGATGTTCTCCCGAAATGTGTCTGTCAATCTTGTATTGTGTGGCTTCACAGCGTGGCGCATATTAGTAAGTGTTAAAGTTGTTTATATCACAACCATCAGTGTACTCTGTATCACCCAGCATGCCTTTCAATCTTTTACGTGTGATTACGGAAGCTGCACACAACATGTAGCTGGACCAACAATCGGTTCGTACATGTTGTTGAAGGTGTCGATTGCAATGACTTCACAGCACGCCCATATTCTTGTCATCGGGATGAACGTTATTGGATAGTCGCGAGAATGTTAGCAGCTCCAATTGTCTTCGTTACTCTGTGAAACAGGTTTAAATAGCTCTGTGAGTGGTAAAGGCGGCCGACCTCTCATGTATTTCAGCGGGCGGGCGGGTACGGTCCTGATAAAATGTAGGTTCGGGTGGACGGCGGGTGGATGACGACTTTGGTAATGCGGTTGCGGATGATATAATTGCCTATCCGCGCATCTCTACTAAGGACCATTAAGTGTTGCCAATCATGCACTAACCCCTCTTCCACTGTGCTGCCCCATAAAAATAATAATAATTCAAAATAAAAAAAAGAAATAAAAATGTTGAAATATCCGAAATGTAACCACACGCATTGTCACATATTATTATTCTGGAACATTCCATGAATGAGTCCCAGGGAGAAACTGATCAACAGGCTCATCTTGCGCAAATGTGTTATTGTTATTGGTATGACACTTCATTATTAAATTGCAATAAAAGAAATGTGCAGGGCTGGTGAAAAATTAGAAGTCATTTTTTGGAAAGCTTAACGGAAAAAAATAATAATCAAGCCAGCAAATACTTGGGATTGGTTCTGTACTGGTGGTAAGAAAACACAGCAGATCTTTGCTCCAGCGAGGTCAATGTTTGATTAGGAGATGACAAACTGATGGCGATGTTGACAAGGGTCCCTCCGGACAACCTGAGGGCTTAGAGTTACGGTAAAGGAGGGGAGGAGGGGTCTTAACCAGACTGGCGCTGGCACCTCGTGCACGCATCCTCCCGCTCTTCTCATGCCGGCGAGCCTCGCAAGAAGATTTCGAGGCTAATGTCATGTGGTTCATTCCATCGTCCTCCTCCTCCTCTCCTGGCGTCCTCCCAGGGCGTCCACGTGCTGGAGACGCTGCGTCCAAGCAGTGACAACAACTCCAGCTGTCGGCGGGGGCCGGGATGGCCGAGTGCCTGTCGGCCCCCCTTTGGCGCCTTGCAAAGACACATGTATACATCCAGAAACACACGCTCGCACGTCAACGCCCACACCTTCATACTCCAGATGTCCCCGTCGCCATCACGGGATGGAATCGAGTATTTGCGGTTTTAACTGGTCTTGTCCCAGTGTTACACATACCGTATTTCCTTGAATTGCCGCCGGGGAGCTAATTAATTAAAAACATCTTCTCACTCACCAAAGGCATGTGGTAAATTTAGGCCTGCGCTTATAAATTTGAGTGTGATGTAAGGATACCATCATGAAAAGCACATTTAATAAAAAAACTTTGTTATGGTCTTACCTTTACTTATAAATGAAGTCCATGCGCAGCTCCTTCTGATCAAAAGCATCGATAACTTGTTTATAGAAGTCTTCCTTATCTTTCTTCACTTTTAAAAGTCTCTGTCTCGCTGGAGATCTCCCTTTCTTAATTACCTCCTGCTTCGATTGAAAGTCCAGTTTAGAAAACAGTTATATTTTAGATATGTAATCCTCCATCTTAAAAGTGCAAGCGAGAGGAAAAATAAACGATCACTGCTTGTTGTCACTTCTTCTGCAGCCGAGTAGTCGCAAGAAGGATCACTAGCGCCCTCTACCACCAGGAGGCGGGAGTCATTTAATGACTCATATTTGACACACGCAGCTACGGTATATTAATAAAACATAGCTGCTTACGGTTCTTTTTAGCATATTCAATAGCTTGGACCTTAAATCCTACTGAATAGCTCTTAATCTTCTTCCCTTTATGCAATTTCAAATGATTGAAATCAGCCTCCTCCATTTTGAAAATGATGACAGGTGAAGTGTCACTCGTGACGTGACGAGTTTGACCCGGTGGAAATTCTAGACATGCGCTAATAAAAAATAATATTATGTGAAACGAGTTTGACCCGGCGTTAATCCTGAGCCGGCGGTAATGCTAAGCATGCGCTAATTATTTTGCGAAACGAGTTTCACCTGGCAGTAATTCTAGACAGGCGAATACTATATACCCGGCGGCAATTCAAGGAAATATGGTATCTCTAATGTGTGACTGCCATCTACTGGTCACACATATCATTTCACGATGTACCAAATAAAATAGCTTTGAGGTCGGCAAGTAAAACCAGAGTCATTCCATATATTAGGCGTACCAGGTTATAAGGCGCACTGTCGATTTTTGATAAAAAAAAACAGATTTTAAGTGTACCTTATAGTCCGGAAAATATGGTAAGTTGAAAAGAATAGTTATTTAAATTAGGGATCTGCAACATTGTCCATGCAAAAAACCCCTACTTATGGACAATTCTTTTATGAAAGGATGATTGTTTATTTTACATTAATCATTAATTGATCTGCCACATATATATATATATATATATATATATATATATATATATATATATGTATGTATATCTTGATTGGATTATCCAGAGAATAGTGCTCGATACCGTGGTAGAGCGCAATATGTATGTGTGGGAAAAATCACAAGACTACTTCATCTCTACAGAACTGTTTCATGAGGGGTTCCCTCAATCATCAAAATCTCCCGATGATTGAGGAAACCCCTCATGAAACAGTTCTGTAGAGATGAAGTAGTCTTGTGATTTTTCCCACACCTACATACTAGTGTGTGAATGTGAGTGTGAATGTTGTCTGTCTATCTGTGTTGGCCCTGCGATGAGTTGGCGACTTGTCCAGGGTGTACCCCGCCTTCCGCCCGATTGTAGCTGAGATAGGCGACAGCGCCCCCCGCGACCCCAAAAGGGAATAAGCGGTAGAAAATGGATGGATGGATGGATATATATATATATATATATATATTACTTTGGACTTCCTGCAGCCCAGATTTTGTTTGCTGGCGGGCCGTAGTTTAGAGACCCCTGTCCTGGACTGACAGCGCTGGCTAGCAGCTAACTGTGTATGTCCATACATCAGAGCTATTCAACTACATTTTTGAAAAAGACTACAGTTTCTAGAGCACAAGGTCTCATCAAAATTTGGATGTTTCATCAGAAAATGCCAGATTATATTCCTTTGAGACTACTTGTTTCTAGCGTGCGCAGCGAGACAGATAGTTTACAGCATGAAGAAATAGAGGCTCCGGAATTTGTGTTCGATGTTCCTTCTTTTGAAGTATCTTTCATCCGCAGTTTTATTTGCTGACACGTCTTTCTTCATCTAGGATTGTAAGAATGAAAATATTAACATAAACATTACAAAAGTATAAGATTCATTGTATATTTCACATAAATAAAATAGAGGGTTAAGTGTTATAATGTTCACAAAATAAAGTACTGATATAGAAATTGAACAACACCCACAGCCAACATTGCACACAATAAATGTGACTCAACACAATTAAATGTTATCGGCCTCTAATGGTCAAAAATAGCACTACATGTATTAAACGAGCGAGTTACTCGGACAAAAAACACAACCGGGAATAGAAAAGACAACACGAAGTCAGCAATTTCAATGCAAAACAAACTACTTTTTTTTTTGCTTGTAACAACAATTTTTGGGGGGAAGTACGATAATATAATGTTTGTTGCGATATTGGATACTATTAATGTTTAAAAAGTATGCAATTCACATTTCTTCTGCGTGTCCAAGGTCTGCTCAGAGTGCTGCCACCTGTATCAACAAGCAGCCCAACCCTGCGTCTCAAACCAGGTGCCCGTTCTCCTGCTGACATGCGCTTGTTTTTTCTCTCGCCCGCCCCATCTCGCCTCGTTGAAACCTCGAGGCCCGACGTTTATTTTACAGCACTTTGGCAGGAATGTGATTTTTTCTTTTTAGGGGGGGGGGTCGGAGGTCGGGTACACGCCGCACATTACCAGTAATATTCAGCCCAATGAAGGAACGATACGGGCAAGATGACCCGATGGCGGTAATTTGCAACGAGGCTTGAATTTCAACCCTTAAATATCTGGTGTGTGTGATTGGTAGTCAATCAATCAATCAATCAATCAATGTTTATTTATGTAGCCCTAAATCACAAGTGTCTCAAAGGGCGGCCCAAACCACCTCGACATCCTCGGTAGTGCCCACATAAGGGCAAGGAAAAACTCACCCCAGTGGGACGTCGACAATGATGACTATGAGAAACCTTGGAGAGGACCCGGCATACGTGGGCAACCCACCCTAGGGGACCGAAAGCAATGGATGTTGAGTGGATCTAACATGATATCGTGAAAGTTTGATCCATAGTGGATCCAACATAATAGTGGGAATCAAGTCCAAAGTGGATCTTATAAAGTAGCGAGAGTCCCGTCCATAGTGGAGCCAGCAGGAAACCATCCCAAGCGGAGGTGGGTCAGCAGCGCAGGGATGTCCCCAACCGATGCACAGGCGAGTGGTCCATCCTGGGTCCCGACTCTGGACAGCCAGTACTTCATCTATGGCCACCGGACCGGACCCTTTCCACAAGGGGAGGGGGGGGGACATAGGGGAAAAAGAAAAGAAACGGCAGATCAACTAGTCTAAAAAGGGGGTCTATTTAAAGGCTAGAGTATAATTTAATATTAATTATTTAAAAAAAAGCTGTGAATTGTAAACCAATGATTAATATTAATATTAATCATTGGTTTACAAATCACATTTTTTTTTTTTTTACTGTTGTTTTTTACATAGATATGTTAACATTTGAAAAGACACACATTTTTAAATTTCTGCAGACACGTTAGGTATAATCGCACAAAGTATCGGATCGTCATGGCCGATACCAGCCTCAATTATACTTGGTATCGGATGGGAAAGAAAATCAGAAAAAAGAAGAAAAAAGCTGTGATTTATAAACCAATAATTTATATACAATATAAATATATAAAAAAAATATCAAAATGTCCAACCCTATACTTGGCTTTTCAGTATGCAAATTTTGTAGAAAGTGTATACACGTATGATCTAAAACATTAGAATAAAAATAAAATATATTTAAATATCAGCACATTTTAGTTAGTTAATTAAATAGAATAATACTTAACTCATGATTTAATTTGAAAAACACAATAATGAATGTGTGAACATCAATATTTTTGTACAGGCAGAATTTTTGACCCACTAGGTTATGCAGTGACACAGTCCTATTATTATTATTATTTATATTATTGTTATTATTATTATTATTATTATTATGGCCCTGCGATGAGGTAGCAACTTGTCCAGGGTGTACACTGCCTTCCGCCCGATTGTAGCTGAGATAGGCTCCAGTGCCCCCCGCGACCCAGAAAAGAATAAGCGGTAGAAAATGGATGGATGGATTATTATTATTGCATTATATTCTTATAAGGTAAAAATCCAACAGTAAAAAAGTAAGAAAAACAAAAACAGAAAAAATAAGATTTAGAAACTGAGAAAAAGCTAGAATATTCTAGTAATTAATAATAATATACTTAGGTATGTATAAAACTAATCCAACACAATGTTGTTGTTTTTTTATTAAAAAATATATCAATATGTTCCGGGGACTTCTTTAGTATGGATTCCTTGGTGGAAAAAGATAGTGCGCTCGTGAACTAAAAGTATCAAAAGCATCGATATTTTGATTTGAGAATCAATATTAGAGCATCTGGTGTCGGCAGTATCGATATTTCAGTATCGACCTGCATATCACACGTGTGCAGTGGAGGGGTTTTAAGGCATAACACATTGTGGGGGGGCGTGGCCTGCGGGCCTGCGGCGAAGCGAGGCGTGCCAGGACCGACTTTGAGATCGTAAATGACACAGCTGTGAGTGTTTGTCTGATCACCTGTCGCTCTGTGAAAGGCAGCAGTCGGGAAGGAGAAGGGGTTGTTGTTGTTGGTGATGACGATGGGGAGAAACCATTCATGTGCTCGAGCAAGAAGGAGACAGACAGAAAATAACTGAAAAAGGGCCCAAAGAACATTTATTGCAAAATAAATTATTGTTTGCCAAGGTGAATGTCCGTCATTGGTGGTCCGAGGGACCCGGAGGAGCGAGACCTCCACACACATTTCTTTAATAAGCTCTCTTTCGGACGCTGGCTGGCACGGCCGGGACTCAGGAAGTGCTCCTCATGTGTCCAGGGGGGTTAGTCGTGTTTCGCTATTATGTTCGGGAACAAAAACCCCATCGAGACTCCTGCCGCACACCTGCACAAACAACAAAAATATGGATCTTTTTTCCACGATACATTCTGCAGCGACTTGCTCAAGGTCTGGCGGCTAAGCCGGTGTCAGCTTCGCCTGCCCGCTAGCCGCCTTCGCAGCGGGGAATGCGCGCCGTCCCCGTCGTGATGATGGCGTCTCAGCTGGCGGAAAAAAAGGGGGGGGAAGGAACTTGTGGCTCCTGCACCTTACATTCTTCAGCTTCACCGCTGCGCTCTCCAGCCCGGAGAACGGGAAGCTTGACAAAGATCGCTGCTGCTCGGCCAAGTGGCGTGAGGTCTGGAAATTTCAGATGCTAGCGCTCTGAGGGAGGACGCGTGCCGAGTCAGCGGGGGAGCAATTTATTGGAGCTCTCTTCTTAATCGTTGAAGACGATGGCGTTAAAAAGTACTGGAATTCCATCCGTCCATGCATTTTCTCCCGCTTATCCGAGGTCGGGTCGCGGGGGCAGCAGCCTAAGCAGGGAAGCCCAGACTTCCCTCTCCCCAGCGACTTCGTCCAGCTCCTCCCGGGGGATCCCGAGGCGTTCCCAGGCCAGCTGGGAGACATAGTCTTCCCAACGTGTCCTGGGTCTTCCCCCTGGCCTCCTAATGGTTGGACGTGCCATCAACACCTCCCTAGGGAGGCGTTCTGGTGGCAAAACCCCACAGGTTGGAGCACATACTAATGTACATGTGGAGGGAAATAAGTGACTGGAAGACTGAACAAAGTAAAAGAAAGCCCTAGTGCAGGGGTAGGGAACCTATGGCTCTAGAGCCAGATGTGGCTCTTTTGATGACTGCATCTGGCTCTCGGATAAATCTGAGCTGACACTACTTAACGCAATAAGTAATGAATAATTCCACTTGTTATTACAGTGTAAAAATAACGTTAAAAATATAAAAATGCTCATGCATTTGAATCCATCCATCCTTTTTCTACCGCACCTGTTCAAGAAGTTGCCTCAAGGGTAAGAAATAATTTATTTATTATTGGTTAGTATAGAGCTAGCCCTCTTGGGGGTTCTTCAACAAGGCCCAGCTGGGCCATTTACACACCTGTCGCTGATTTCGAGGCCGGTCCAGGCAACACCCCGCTTCGCTGCACACCCGCAGGCCACGCCCCCTCCTAAGTTAGCTTCAGAATAACAATGTTACTACAAAGAATAAGAGACCTATTATACTCTAGAAATGTTGGTCTTAATTAAAAATGCACACTTTTAGTTGTGTTCAGTGTTAGAAATATATTATATGGCTCTTACGGAAATACATTTTAAAATATTTGGCTCCTTGGCTCTCTCAGCCAAAAAGGTTCCCGACCCCTGCCCTAGTGGAAGGACACTGCACCACCTGCAGTGAGTGAACTCCTCCAAAAGATGGCGCCATCGCACAAACAATAAAACACCTCAGTGTATTTGCTTGTTTTTTTCCCCCCAATTTTTTTTTTTTATGGCCTTAGGGGAGAAAAACACATTAATTAGCCGCACTGTCTTATAAGCCGCAGAGTTCAAAGTGCAGGAAAAAAAATTGCGGCTTATAGTCTGGTATTTACGGTATTAATATGAATATGAAGCATCAAACTCATTGGTGAAAAAGTTAATGTGTCCTTTATTACATTGTTGAAATAGCGATGTTTGTCGCCCAACGTGTCCTGGGTCCTAAGGGGGCCCAGTCTGGAGTGGGAAAAAAAACCTCCATAGCAAAGCCCATATAGATATTACAACATACATCTCGAGATATTTTGCAACAGAGGGAAGGTAGTTCAAGGTCATGGTGGTAGGTCGCAGCTCTCAGGCGCTGACCATCCATTCATAACCTCTACGGGATTGCGTCAAGGGCGTTGGATTGGGGGACAGGAGGGTGTATGTGTTACCAGTTTTTGATCTTTTGTTTTTTTTTAACCCTGAATCTACAGTGAACAATTTGGGGTACAATTTGCTTTGAAATCATAAATCACGCAGATTAATTTTTATTTAAAAAAAAAAGTTTTTGCATTGTTAGATAATATTAAAGTAAAACAATATATATGCAACTCCATGCAGTACATGTATTTTTTTTAAATTTCAAAATGGAAAGAACAAATACATTCACTGTGGGTTTGAATTAGTTTTTGTTATTTTTACTGTGGATCATAAGTGGAAAAAGTATAACTTTTAAGCAAAAATTCTGGCCACAGGGCTGCCAGGTTTTTAAAAAAAATTTTTTTTTAAGGAAAATCTACAGTTGTTGTTTTTTTTGGCATATTACTGTAAATAGAAAAAGGTTAACAGACGTTTTTTTTCCGTTAAGATTTTGGTGATTTAGCTGCCAGCCCTATTTTGACTTTAAAATCTCGTTTTGCGTCGAGTTCGTTGGATTGGGGGACAGGGGGGTGTATGTGTTACCAGTTTTTGTTGTTTTGTTTTTTTTTAACCGTGAATCTACTGTGAACAATTTGGGGTACAATTTGCTTCGAAATCATGTCACGCAGACTAATTTTTATTTGAATAACATTTTTTTTGCATTGTTAGATAATATTAAGGTTGATTGGCAACACTAAAATTGGCCCTAGTGTGTGAATGTGAGTGTGAATGTTGTCTGTCTATCTGTGTTGGCCCTGCGATGAGGTGGCGACTTGTCCAGGGTGTACCCCGCCTTCCGCCCGATTGTAGCTGAGATAGGCGCCAGCGCCCCCCGCGACCCCAAAAGGGAATAAGCGGTAGAAAATGGATGGATGGATGTAACTCCATGCAGTACATGTATTTTTTAAATTTCAAAATGGAAAGAACAAATACATTCACTGTGGGTCTGGGTTAGTTTTTGTTATTTTTAATGTGTATCATAAGTGGAAAAATTATAACTGTTAAACAAAAATTTTGGCCACAGGGCTGCCAGTTTTTTATAAAAAATTTTTAAACGGAAAAACTACAGTTTTTTTTTTGGGGCATATTACTGTAAATAGAAAAAGGTTAACAGACGTTTTTTTTTTACGGTAAGATTGTGGTGATTTAGCTTCCAGCCTTATTTTGACCTTAAAATCTATAATTGTTCTTTTTATGGTGCATTGCCAAATGGGAAAATGATACATATTTTTTACTGTAAAATTCTGGCGACTGAACTGCCAGTTTTTACGCGTAAAATCTCCGGTTGTTCTTATAATGCTGTGTTACTGTGAATGGAAAAATGGTACTTTTGTTTCTTTTACAATGAAAAATGTAAAAACTATTGTCATTTATAGAGTGTACAATTTGCTTTGAAATGATAAGCCACGCAGATTATTTTTTATTTTAATAAAAAAATGTTTTTGCATCGTCAAATAATATTAAAGTAAAAAAAAAAAAATGCAACTCCATGCAGTACATGTATTTTTTATTTCAAAATGGAAAGAACAACTGTGGGTCTGGGTTAGTTTTTGTCTCAACTGTCACTTAAACCGTGACTGAAGAATGCACTCCCGACCTGATAAGTCCGAAAGGGAAAGAGATGATAAAGTATTATCTGCTCACAGATGCTACCTGGTGGTTGTTTGAGCACACTGCGGTGTTTATTTTTAAGTGTCTGGAATGACTTATGCTGTCTTTAAGTTGGAGTGGTAATTTGTTTTTGGCGAAGTGCTCACAGCAATTCTCAAAGTTAAGATCATAATGCAATAAGTTGAATGATGCGGACACGTTTGTTACTGGATATGTTTGAAAGAGATTTTGTATCTATAAGTAACAAACAGCTATAAATATTTGATGCTTGTTTATAATGGCAAATGTGGGGTTTTTGACTGCAATATTGTTCAATTCAGGACGATTGTGTGCTTGGCTGTTGTGTAGCTGCTTGCGCCTACTAGCCTACCAAACCTAATATGAATGTTATTCAAAGTAGCACATTTCACTGAACAGAAGAAGCACGTATTTCAGAGTTAATAATGGAATACCCAGAAGGGTTATGGGCGGGGAACACAGGATGTGTCGGATAAAGATCTTTGTGTCTGACGGTAAGTCATTTACACCTAATGTTCGTCAGTATGTCCACCTGTGTAAAAGGAGACAATGAGTGGAAGAGTGGCACTGCCCAACTCTATTGAGCAGGGAGTTGGCCAACTTCTATCGCTCCTCTTTGTTTCCCAGTCAGCCATTACGTCAAGCTAAATAATAGCTCCCCCGTCCTGACCCCACCCATAAGAAAAAAATATACAGTATCTATATATAAAGGGTATTGTTTGGAGGAAAAGTTTGCGTTCACATTTGTGCTCTGCAAATTTGATCCACCACAATTTAAACTTTGGTAGTAAGTAGCCAGCAGACAGTGTTATCAACACCAGACTTTTGTATCTTGGCACGACAACACTTCAATAGTTGTTTTGATTGCAACTATTGCTCAAAATCCTTGACCGAAAACTACGACACTCACTGCTTAGTTCTCCAGAAATATAGATTGTTAAATTTAGCTAACATTGAAAGATTAGCATCAATACGAATGGCCCATCGAATCCTAAATAACACTGCACCGGCGCCACTTAAGCACTTTGTCCAGTTTACATCTGCTGTGACAACTACAAACACATGAGCCTCCACCAGGGGGCAGTGTAGCGTACACAGATGTAAAACATTGTTTGCACAATCAGCCTTTTCATATAAAGCCATAAAGCAGGGGTAGGGAACCTATGGCTCTAGACCAGGGGTGCCCATTACGTCGATCGCGAGCTACCAGTCGACCGCGGGGGGTGTGTCAGTCGATCTCCAGCCAGGCTTTTAAAAAAAATAGACCTAAAAATGAGTGATCATCAATCTTCACCAAGACGTCACTTAAATGACATTCACGGTACCGGAGGGTCTTGTGAGATGACGCTGGCTGCTGCAAGATCATTATTATGAAAATATGACCGAGAGGAAGGCCAGAAACACTTTTTATTTCAACAGACTCTCGCGCCGTACCTTCCGTCAAAACTCTAAAGGCCGACTGCACATTTCCTATCTTCACAATAAAAGCCCTGCTTCATGCTGCCTGCGCTAACAAAATAAGAGTCTCGGAAAGCTGGCGTGCACAAGTGATGTGCACGCCAGCTTTCTGAGGGATTTAACAACTTTTTTTTTTAAGTAACTTCTTATCTAACGTTCCACTGGTTGCATTCCTCCCCCCAGCCCCAAAGTGGCGACTGCTTCGGGGTTAGAGTTACACAACCCTGCACGTCTTGGCGACACATTCGCCGGCCTGAAGTGCATTTTGCAAGCGAATGTAACAAATATGGCCCACTCAGAGTATTTGTGAGACAGACAGCTGCAATATGACTTGTAATTTATTATTTATTTCGGCAATCTTCACATAAAACAAAGAACAACAACAAAAAAAACAACAAAAAAACACTCATTTGAGCAATGATTGAGCCGGAAGGGTGTAGATTGAAGCAACGCCTATATAAACCTACCCCATCACAACAAGAACAAGGTTCAAAATATATAAAATCTAAAACATGCTTCACTTATATTACTTTTTTTTAATTTTTTTTAAACAATATATAAGCAACATATATGTAGCACACGTCTCATATAAACAGTTTAACATTTAAATCAAACATATACATTTGTACACTTATCAATCAATCAATCAATGTTTACTTATATAGCCCTAAATCACTAGTGTCTCAAAGGGCTGCACAAACCACTACGACATCCTCGGTAGGCCCACATAAGGGCAAGGAAAACTCACACCCAGTGGGACGTCGGTGACAATGATGACTATGAGAACCTTGGAGAGGAGGAAAGCAATGGATGTCGAGCGGGTCTAACATGATACTGTGAAAGTTCAATCCATAATGGAACCAACACAGTCGCGAGAGTCCAGTCCAAAGCGGATCCAACACAGTAGCGAGAGTCCTGTTCACAGCGGAGCCAGCAGGAAACCATCCCAAGCGGAGGCGGATCAGCAGTTATATATATATATATATATATATATATATATATATATATATATATATATATATATATATATATATTACATATACACAATTTATTTAAATTCCATATAAAGTGGTAATATATACATTTTAATACAACCTATATGTATAATTATGAAATCATAAATTGTATTTATATACATATTATATATTATTGTCTTTCTAAAACAATGTTTGCTCTTCTTTCTTATATTTACTAATGATAAATGATGTAAAAAGCTTTTTAAACTGGTTTATGTTGGTGCTGTGTTTTATTTCATCCTTTAAACAGTTCCATATTTTAACCCCTCCTATTGTTATACTCATTCGTTTCTGCGTTGTTCTACAGTATTGGATCTTAAAAAGTAGTTCTCCTCTTAAATTATAATTCCCTTCTCTCTGTAAAAATCTTCTCTGTAACCCTGTTGGAAGTGAATCTTTACTTGCTTTATAAATCATTTGGGCAGTCTTGAGTTGGATGAGATCTGGTAGTTTTAAATCAAATGTTTTTATAAATAATCCATTAGTGTGTTCTCGGGGTCCTGTGTTATGTCTCAGTCTGATGGCCCTTTTTTGCATTATAAATAGTGGTTGACTTTCTAGAACAAATATGCATGTTGCAAAAGTATGTTTATTCAGCTTTTCTGCCCTCAAGTGCAGCCGCTGAGGCCCTCGGTGTAAAACCGGCTCAGTTAATTAGGTTCCCAGTGACAGTTATTATTATTTTTTTATCACCACAGTCAGACTGATTTTTTGGGTGATACCACAAATGTTGCTATCCATCCAACACCATGCATGACGTGTGTTGAAACATGGCTCCTCTTCCGCGTGCTTCTACAAGCGTACAGCGCGATATGGATGAAGGATAGGCAAAGGCAGTGATACGTCACTGTGGACAGAACAAAAAAAAAAGCCATGTTGTGTGTCTGTGCTGAGGGAGTAAAGGGGGGGAGGGTAAAGCAAACAGGAATAGGAACTACGTAGACGAGGCATATGAGAGAGTTGATGAGGCGTAACAAAACTGGGAATTGACGTGTGCGTGTTCACAAACGTAGTCAGTGACGAAACGAGGATTTTCCCTGTCCTATTAACCCGTGATTCATTGCCCTCGTGTGTTGGTGAAGCCCTTCCGTGTACAGTAAACTTTCCTGGTAAAAGTCTAAAAGTCAACATGTGGTTACATTTTTTCCCTTCTGCTATTGATTAAAACAACTGGAAAACTTACTGACATCAGTGTTTTTTCTTGGTGTGTGTGTGTATGATTTCATATTTCATATTTTGGTTGAATTGGCATGAATTGGGCGTCACACACTCCCTATGTATGGACGGGTTATAATCCAGTCCATACATATTTTATAGGATATCACTTACAGTGGGGCCAAAAAGTATTTAGTCAGCCGGCGATTGTGCAAGTTCTCCCACTTCAAATGATGACATTTTCATCATAGGTACACTTCAACTGTGAGAGACAGAATGTGAAAAAAAAATCCAGGAATTTTAAAGAATTTATTTGTAAATGATGGTGGAAAATAAGTATTTGGTCAACCATTCAAAGCTCTCACTGATGGAAGGAGGTTTTGGCGGAAAATCTCACGATACATGGCCCCATTCATTCTTTCCTTAACACGGATCAATCAGCAGAAAAACAGCCCCAAAGCATGATGTTTCCACCCCCATGCTTCACAGTAGGTATGGTGTTCTTGGGATGCAACTCAGTATTCTTCTTCCTCCAAACACGACCAGTTGAGTTTATCGAAAATGGATACATGGATGATACAGCAGAGGATTGGGAGAATGTCATGTGGTCAGATGAAACCAAAATAGAACGTTTTGGTACAAACTCAACTGGTCGTGTTTGGAGGAAGAAGAATATTGAGTTGCATCCCAAGAACACCATACCTACTGTGAAGCATGGGGGTGGAAACATCATGCTTTGGGGCTGTTTTCCATCAGTGAGAGCTTTGAATGGTTGACCAAATACTTACCTTCCACCATAATTTACTAATCAATTCTTTAAAATTCCTGGATTTTTTTTTCACATTCTGTCTCTCACAGTTGAAGTGTACCTATGATGAAAATTACAGACCTCCGTCATCATTTTAAGTGGGAGAACTTGCACAATCGCTGGCTGACTAAATACTTTTTTGCCCCACTGTATATTATTCATTCATCCATCCATCCATCCATTTTCTACCGCTTATTACCTTTGGGGTTGCGGGGTGCGCTGGTGCCTATCTCAGCCGGAATCGGGCGGAAGGCGGCGTACACCCTGGACAAGTCGGCATTATTCTTTCAATGTTATGTCTTTATTAGGGCTGTCTCGATACCAATATTTTGGTATTTTGGTAATATTTTTTTATATTTCTAAATAAGGGGGAACACAAAAAAAAGGCATTATTGGCTTTATTTTAGGGTCTTGCGATGAGATGCCGACTTGTCCAGGGTGTACACCGTCTTCCGCCCGATTGTAGCTGAGATAGGCACCAGCGCCCCCTACGACCCCAAAGGGAATAAGCGGTAGAAAATGGATGAATGGATGGACTTATTTTAGCTAAAAATCTCACGGTACATTACACAAATGTTTATTATTGTCATGATCCGTGGTCCGGATCATGTTTTTGTTATGTTCTGTTAGTTTTGGACTCCCTTAGTTCCTGTTTTTTGTGCATCCTTGTTTGTTACCATTCATCCTTCTTCTTCCGCTTATCCGAGGTCGGGTTGTGGGGGCAGCAGCCTGAGTATCAATCAATCAATGTTTATTTATATAGCCCTAAATCACAAATGTCTCAAAGGGCTGCACAAATCATTACGACTACAACATCCTCGGAAGAACCCACAAAAGGGCAAGGAAAACTCACACCCAGTGGGCAGGGAGAATTCACATCCAGTGGGACGCCAGTGACAATGCTGACTATGAGAAACCTTGGAGAGGACCTCAGATGTGGGCAACCCCCCCTCCTCTAGGGGACCGAAAGCAATGGATGTCGAGCGGGTCTAACATGATACTGTGAAAGTTCAATCCATAGTGGCTCCAACACAGCGGCGAGAGTTCAGTTCAAAGCGGATCCAAGACAGCAGCGAGAGTCCCGTCCACAGGAAACCATCCCAAGCGGAGGCGGATCAGCAGCGTAGAGATGTCCCCAACCGATACACAGGCGAGCGGTCCATCCTGTGTCTCGACTCTGGACAGCCAGTACTTCATCCATGGTCATCGGACCGGACCCCCTCCACAAGGGAGGGGGGGGACATAGGAGAAAAAAGAAAAGAAGCGGCAGATCAACTAGTCTAAAAAGGAGGTATATTTAAAGGCTAGAGTATACAGATGAGTTTTAAGGTGAGACTTAAATGCTTCTACTGAGGTAGCATCTCGAACTGTTACCGGGAGGGCATTCCAGAGAACTGGAGCCCGAACGGAAAACGCTCTGTAGCCCGCAGACTTTTTTTGGGCTCTAGGAATCACTAATAAGTAGAGAAGCCCAGACTTCCCTCTCCCCAGCCACTTCGTCCAGCTCTTCCCGAGGGATCCCGAGGCGTTCCCAGGCCAGCCGGGAGACTTAGTCTACCCAACGTGTCCTGGGTCTTCCCCCGTGGCCTCCTACCGGTTGGACGTGCCATCAACACCTCCCTAGGGAGGCGTTCTGGTGGCAAAACCCCACAGGTTGGAGCACATACTAACTTACATGTGGAGGGAAATAAGTGACTGGAAGACTGAACAAGGTAAAAGAAAGCCCTAGTGGAAGGACACTGCACCACCTGCAGTGAGTGAACTCCTCCAAAAGATGGCGCCATCGCACAAACAATAAAACACCTCAGTGTATTTGCTTGTTTTTTTCGAAAAAAATATTTTTTATGGCCTTAGGGGAGAAAAACACATTAATTACCTGCACTGTCTCAAAAGCCGCAGAGTTCAAAGTGTAGGAAAAAAAATTACGGTTTATAGTCTGGTATTTACGGTATTAATATGAATATGAAGCATCAAACTCATTGGCGAAAAAGTTAATGTGTCCTCTATGACATTGTTGAAATTGAGATGTTTGTCGCCAAAGTATCCGCAGCCTGTAGAAATGTGCGTGAAGCATGAAGATGGCGTGAGGCAGCACACATTTCTACGTCACGTTCACCCTTGACACACCTCAACTCTGCCGTGAAAAAGGACACACGGCCGGGTTTTGTTACATGAGGCCCCAGGCCTTTATACCCTTATTTTGCAGTCGTATTCAATAAAGACAAGTGAGTCACTAATGCTTGGATTTTTTTGGGTTTGGCCATAACTGAGAACTGGTACGAAAGCTTTTTAACCGTTTGAAAGTTGGGACGTACTTGTCACACTGATCACTATTGTCACCGTCCACGAGTGTGGACGTGAACTTAAAAGCTCTTCCAAACTGATATGAAAGCTGAAACCAAGGATCGATAATCACAGGCGTTAAAACTCTCCCAGATGCTCGCAGTCGGTGCACGGTTCTCTGGAGCAAAACACTGGGATGAGACATTGAATGCCATGTGCTGACGCTGACCACATGAAACCACGTGCAGCCGTCAAGCTGCAATTTTCGCTCCAAATTGAGGCCTCATTTGAAACCTCAACAAGTTAGTGTCACGTAGTTAGTAAGCCGAGAGCTTCCTGAAATCATCTCAAGTGTCTCAGCGTTTCCCAGAAAACTGTGACGATGTCCAGAGCAGCCTTGGATCCTTCTGGGTTCGAAGCCGCCTCGGTTGTTGCTGTTATTGTTATTCTGACTGACGGACAAATTGACCGGCGATCTGGCTGGGCCGCATCTTGACACAAGAAGGAAGCCCTGGAATGAAAGCCCCCGCGTACAAACTGTAGAAACAGCTTCTTCAGCTCACGTTTTCAGTCGGCGGATGATCGACGGCGCTGCTGAGGCCGTGGAATGCAATTTGGAATGGAAGTTGGCAGGGAAAACCATGGGCCTGGCCAGCACACCAGCCTTAAACCTTGCAACTGAAACAATGGGAGCAGGCCTAAAGCTGCTAAGGCAGGGGTAGGGAACCTAGGGCTCTGGAGCCAGATGCGGCTTTTTTGATGACTGAGTCTGGCTCTCAGATAAATCTTAGCTGACATTGCTTAACACGATAAGTAATTAACAATTCCGCCAGTGTTAAAAATAACGTTCAAATTATAAAAAATTCTCATGCATTTTTCTCCAACCATCCATTTTCTATCGCACCTGTTCAAGAAGTCGCTTTAATTGTAAGACGTATTATATTTATTATTGGTTCGCTTTAGAATAACAACGTTATTATGTTGGGGACGGCGTGGCGAAGTTGGTACAGTGGCTGGGCCAGCAATCTGAGGGTTACTGGTTCAATCCCCACCTTCTACCATCTTAGTTGTGTCCTTGAGCAAGACATTTCACCCTTGCTCCTGATGGGTCCTGGTTAGCGCCCTGAATGGCAGCTCCCGCCATCGGTGTGTGAATGTGGAAATAGTGTCAAAGCACTTTGGGCTCCTTAAAAAGGGGTAGAAAAGAGCTATACAAGTACAACCATTTACCATGTTTTTTTTAGACCAGTTGATCTGCCGCTTGTTTTCTTTCTCCTATGTCCCCCCCTCCCTTGTGGAGGGGGTCCGGTCTGATAACCATGGATGAAGTACTGGCTGTCCAGAGTTGAGACCCAGGATGGACCGCTCGCCTGTATCGATTGGGGACATCTCTACGCTGCTGACCCGCCTCCTCTTGAGATGGTCTCCTGTGGACGGGACTCTCGCTGCTGTCTTGGATCCGCTTTGAACTGAACTCTCGCGGCTGTGTTGGAGCCACTATGGATTGAACTTTCACAGTATCATGTTGGACCCGCTCGACATCCATTGCTTTCGGTCCCCTAGAGGGGGGGGGGGGGGGTTGCCCACATCTGAGGTCCTCTCCAAGGTTTCTCATAGTCAGCATTGTCACTGGCGTCCCACTGGATGTGAATTCTCCCTGCCCACTGGGTGTGAGTTTTCCTTGCCCTTTTGTGGGTTCTTCCGAGGATGTTGTAGTCGTAATGATTTGTGCAGTCCTTTGAGACATTTGTGATTTGGGGCTATATAAATAAACATTGATTGATTGATTTTTACAATTTTTAAAAAGAATAAGAGACTTAATTTACTGTAAAAATGTTGGTCTTAAAAATGCACGCATTTAGTTGTATTCAGTTTAGATTATATGGCTCTCACGGAAATACATTTTGAAATATGTGGCTTTCATGGCTCTCTCAGACAAGAAGGCTGAGAGAGCCTTAGATTAGCCTTAGGTTGGATTAGATTAGATAGTACTTTATTTATTCCGTCAGGAGAGTTCCTTCAGGAAAATTAAAATTTTCAGCACAATCCCATTCAAGATCAGACAAACATTACAGGGAGACAGAACAGGATCGCTGACGGGTCTGCCGGCTTCCAGCGCCCCTTACAAAAAAAATGAGATACAGGTAAATAAGGGGGGGGATAGAGAATTAAAATTAAAAAAAAAAAATCTGTTTTAGCCTGGGCCCTGGAGAGGGGGTGCAGACTGAGGCCAAGGGAAAAAACAACAACTCATAGCCATAGTACACATCCCTCTTCCATGTGTGTAAGAGGGAAACATCAAAGAACACAGAGGACATTAAAGACATCAAAGCAGCAGATACAACCAGACACTTCTACATACAGCTATGAATAAAAAGTAAAAGAAACATATCCACTGTGGTGGCCTCTGCGGTGTTCCACGCCATCGTCCGCTGGGGTGGAGGGAGCATGGCCAGAGACAGGAGCAGACCCAACAAAGCAACCAAGACAGCAGACTCCACTCTCGGCCAGTGTCCAGTCCGCATGGATGAGCGAGGATACGTCCAAGGTGACTGAGGTGTCCGACACCTGCTCACCCAGTCAAGACACTACGAAGCCTCTCCGTCCCAGTCCTGTCCCCTCATCCGCATCTCCGCCAGTCCCTCCAAACCGACTCCGGTGTGGCAGACACCCAGCAGCTGGCCAAAAGGCTCCCAGGAGGCAGATCCAGAAGTCCACAAAAAAAGCACCACAGAGGTCACGAAAGTGTCACCCCTTGTCACACAGTCCCAAAGGGTCCCGGACCAAAAGGCCAAAAAATATAATAAGACATGAAAAGAAGAGGGAAACACAAAAGGATGACACAAGAGCACAGAGCTCCTGCCAACAGCAGCCACTACAGCAGCGCCATCTTGGGAAAAAAGGAGATCAAGTCAGCATAGAAGCGCAAAGATCTTTAGAATCCCGCTGAGAATTGCGTGAGAATGCCCTATGTGCGCAAGCCACTGAACCGCTGCTACGCGTCAGCAGAACTAAAATGCTTAAATGTCCAGGGTGTGTGGACGGTGGAACGGTTCCAATCGGATGAGAAATGTGAGATTTGCAGTAGATTGTGGATTTCCCGTTCGTTGGCAATGACGAGAAAATTATCGGCAATCCCGGATAAAAATGGAATTTTGGGAAAGAGAAAATATGTTTTGCGTTTGGTATATATTGGAAGAGTGAAGTGTGACAGTTTTGTTTTATGTCATAGTTTTTCCTCTGCATTTGTCTTTAGTTCCTGTCAGCACTCTTATTTTGGTTCTGTTTCCTGTTTGTCTCCCTGAGTGCTGTGTAACCCTCAGCTATGGCTGATTGGCACCTGGCTACACCTGGTGTCAATCAGCCAGCCACTATTTAAGACCTGTTTTCTCCTCCAGTCAGGGCTGGATCATTGTATTGTAATGTCGTGTCAATGTCGTGTCTACTCGTCATTCCTACTGGTCGTGTGATTGCAGCGTAGCCGTAAGCTATATTTGGTAGATGTTTGTAGCTTACTGTTTTTTGTTCCCTGCTTCCGATTTGTTTGTTCATAGCCCTTAGTTTGTTACATCCGCCCACGTGCGTGCTTTTTGTTTGTACCCTTTGTTTGTTCGTTCTAGTTGTAGTATTTTAAATTAAACTATGTTTTCCTGCAAAATGCCTCCCTCCTTCTCTGCATCTTGGGGTTCGACACAAAATAACCCTGACAGAAAGGTTGGAAATGGGCAAAAAAATGGCGCAAACATTTTGGGCATTGTAGAACCATGAATAGGCTTGAATACACATTTTCTAGAAACATGACCATTTTAGAAATTATGGATAATACCGCAATTGTCCTTGATGATATGAATGAGTTGGTGTTGGAGTTGGCCAAAACGGTTGGAAAATTTTGACGTGGTAAAAGTTTAAATTTGAATTGGTATTTTGGAACTCCTGGAAATTTCTGGAAAACCAGGAATTTTTAATGAAAAAAATAGATAATTTTTCCATATTTCCTATTCTTTGTCAATGGGAAAAAATTACCAGCTAATCCGGAAAAAACGTTTTAACAGTTTGAATTATAAATCCGAATTCCAGGAATTTTTGGAAAAATTGAAAACTTTTTTTCTCTCCGTTTTGGTGGAATGGTCAAAAACTGTTGGGAAAAGGTGGACTGTGAACATTTTCTGGGAAGATGTGAAAATGCGGCTTTGAAAAAAAAAAGTTTTGAACTTGTAAAATGGTAGATTGATTGTCCAAGGTGAGTGGAGTATGTGGACGGTGGAACGCTTCGAATCAGATGAACGGCAATTCCGTAAAAAAAATACATTTTGGGAAAGACAAAACATGTTTTGCGTTTGATATATATTGGAAGAGTAAAGTGTGTGGATGGTTGAAAGGTTGGAAATGGGCAAAAAAAATGGCGTAAAAATTTTTGGGCATTGTAGAACCATGAATGGGCTTGAATAGACATTTTCTCGAAATTTGATCATTTTAGAAATTATAGATAATACCGCAATTGTCCTTGATGATATGAATGAGTTGGTGTTGGAGTTGTCCAAAACGGTTGGAAAATTTTGACGTGGTAAAAGTTTGAATTTGAATTGGTATTTTGGAATTCCCGGAATTTCTGGAAAACCAGGAATTTGTATGAAAAAAAATATATAATTTTTCCATATTTCCTATTCATTGTCAATGGGGAGAAAATTACCAGCTAATTCAGAAAAAACGCTGTAATTGTTTGAATTAGAAATCCGAATTCGAGGAATTTTTTGGAAAAACGGAAAACTTTTTTTCCCTCCGTTTTGGTGGAATGGTCAAGAACTGTTGGGAAAAGGGGGACTGTGAACATTTTCTGGGAAGATGTGAAAATGCGGCTTTGAAAAAAAAAAGTTTGGAACTTGTAAAATGGTAGTTTGATTGTCCGAGGTGAGTGGAGTATGTGGACGGTGGAACACTTCGAATCAGATGAACGGCAATTCCGTAAAAAAAATTAATTTTGGGAAAGACAAAACATGTTTTGCGTTTGATATATATTGGAAGAGTAAAGTGTGTGGATGGTTGAAAGGTTGGAAATGGGCAAAAAAATGGCGTAAAAATTTTTGGGCATTGTAGAACCATGAATAGGCTTGAATAGACATTTTCTCGAAATTTGATCATTTTAGAAATTATAGATAATACCGCAATTGTCCTTGATGATATGAATGAGTTGGTGTTGGAGTTGTCCAAAACGGTTGGAAAATTTTGACGTGGTAAAAGTTTGAATTTGAATTGGTATTTTGGAATTTCTGGAATTTCTGGAAAACCAGGAATTTGTATGAAAAAAATAGATAATTTTTCCATATTTCCTATTCATTGTCAGTGGGAAGAAAATTACCAGCTAATCCAGAAAAAACGTTGTAATTGTTTGAATTAGAAATCCGAATTCGGGGAATTTTTTGGAAAAACAGAAAACTTTTTTTCTCTCCGTTTTGGTGGAATGGTCAAAAACTGTTGGGAAAAGGTGGACTGTGAACATTTTCTGGGAAGATGTGAAAATGCGGCTTTGAAAAAAAAAAGTTTTGAAGTTGCAAAATGGTAGTTTGATTGTCCGAGGTGAGTGGAGTATGTGGACGACGGAACGCTTCGAATCAGATCAACGGCAATTCCGTAAAAAAAATAAATTTTGGGAAAGACAAAACATGTTTTGCGTTTGATATATATTGGAAGAGTAGTGTGTGGATGGTTGAAAGGTTGGAAATGGGCAAAAAAATGGCGTAAACATTTTTGGGCATTGTAGAACCATGAATAAGCTTGAATAGACATTTTCTCAAAATGTGATCATTTTAGAAATTATAGATGATACCGCAATTGTCCTTGATGATATGAATGAGTTGGTGTTGGAGTTGTCCAAAACGGTTGGAAAATTTTGACGTGGTAAAAGTTTGAATTTTAATTAGTATTTTGGAATTCCTGGAATTTCTGGAAAACCAGGAATTTGTATGAAAAAAAAAGATAATTTTTCCATATTTCCTATTCATTGTCAGTGGGGAGAAAATTACCAGCTAATCCAGAAAAAACGTTGTAATTGTTTGAATTAGAAATCCGAATTCGGGGAATTTTTTGGAAAAACGGAAAACTTTTTTTCTCTCCGTTTTGGTGGAATGGTCAAAAACTGTTGGGAAAAGGTGGACTGTGAACATTTTCTGGGAAGATGTGAAAATGCGGCTTTGAAAAAAAAATAGTTTTGAACTTGTAAAATGGTAGTTTGATTGTCCGAGGTGAGTGGAGTATGTGGACGACGGAACGCTTCGAATCAGATCAACGGCAATTCCGTAAAAAAAATAAATTTTGGGAAAGACAAAACATGTTTTGCGTTTGATATATATTGGAAGAGTAAAGTGTGTGGATGGTTGAAAGGTTGGAAATGGGCAAAAAAAAATGGCGTAAAAATTTTTGGCCATTGTAGAACCATGAATAGGCTTGAATAGACATTTTCTCGAAATTTGATCATTTTAGAAATTATAGATGATACCGCAATTGTCCTTGATGATATGAATGAGTTGGTGTTGGAGTTGGCCAAAACGGTTGGAAAATTTTGACGTATTGAAAATTTGAATTTGAATTGGTATTTTGGAATTTCTGGAATTTCTGGAAAATCAGGAATTTGTATGATAAAAATAGATAATTTTTCGATACTTCCTATTCATTGTCAATGGGGAGAAAATTACCAGCTAATCCGGGAAAAACGGAAAACTTTTTCTCCCTCCGTTTTGGTGGAATGGTCAAGAACTGTTGGGAAAAGGGGGACTGTGAACATTTTCTGGGAAGATGTGAAAATGCGGCTTTGAAAAAAAAAAAGTTTTGAACTTGTAAAATGGTAGATTGATTGTCCAAGGTGAGTGGAGTATGTGGACGGTGGAACGCTTCGAATCAGATCAACGGCAATTCCGTAAAAAAAAAAAAATTTGCGTGGATGGTTGAAAAGGTTGGAAATGGGCAAAAAAATGGCGCAAAAATTTTGGGCATTGTACAACCATGAATATGCTTGAATATAAATTTCCTAGAAATGTGATCATTTTAGAAATTATAGATAATACCGCAATTTTCCTTGATGATATGAAAGAGTTGGAGTTGGAATTGTCCAAAATGGTTGGAAAATGTTGATATTGTAACAGTTTGAATTTGAATTGGTATTTTGGAATTCCTGGAATTTCTAGAAAACCGGGAATTCGTACAAAAAACCAAAGTTAATCTTTTGCACCTCTATTCTGGTGACCCCCCGCCGCATCAAAAAGGGACAAGCGGTAGAAAATGGATGGATGGATGGTCAAAAACGGTTGAGAAAATGTGGACTGTGAAACATTTTCTAAGAAGATGTAAAAATGGAGCTTTCAAAAAAATTGAACTCGGAAAATGGTAGTTTGATTGTCCAGGGTGAGCGGAGTGTGTGGACGGTGGAACAGTTCAAATGGGATGACAATTGTGGGATTTGCGGTCGATTGTATATTTCCCATTCATTGTCAATAAAGAGAAAATTACCGGCTAATCTGGAAAAAATGGGAATTTTGGGGAAATGGAAATCACATTTCCCATTCAATAT
Organism: Nerophis ophidion; assembly: GCF_033978795.1. Classification (NCBI taxonomy): domain Eukaryota; kingdom Metazoa; phylum Chordata; class Actinopteri; order Syngnathiformes; family Syngnathidae; genus Nerophis; species Nerophis ophidion. The sequence goes on from NC_084637.1 coordinate 33,313,910, forward strand.
ATCGGAAGAGTAGCATAGTGCAAAAGTTTGGGCGTTGTAGAACTATGAACAAGTCAATTCATTTGAATGGGAATTTCCCAGAAATGTGCACATTTCGGGCAAACAGGGAATTTTTGAAAATATAGATCATACTGCAATTGTCTTTGATGATACGAATGGGTTGGTGTTGGAATTTTTCAAAACAGTTGGAAAATGTTGACAAAGTAATGGGTTTGAATAAGAATTGGTATTTCGGTTCCGATCAGTTGAAAACCGTGGGCTGTGGAGAGCGCCAAACTTTTGCGGCAGAATTATAATAAATAGATGATTATTTTTGGTGTAGAATCTCTTGGGCATTCCCATAATTAAATCTGAGTTTGTTTGCTACAGGCCAAGGAAGAAGAAGTCCGCATTAAGGCAGAGATGAAGGCTTGCGCCTTACCTCAAAAACAATCCATTAGGTTCAGCCTTGTTCCACCTTGACAGCGCACAGATGGGCCCCTGACAGGAATATGAGTTTTGAAAGGAGGAAGAAAAATAGCTGATGCAGGAACTTTTCGGAACAAGGACTGCTCTGTGCGGTGCATACATTCATTCACTCCAGGCAGGCCCGTGTATCTCAAGACATGCATCGAATGAAAAGAATGCACTTGGGGAAATACAATCCTAATTCGGGGTAATGACTCCCTTACAATCTGTGAGGAAAATAAAACAGAACGGCCCAGAAAACGAGACAGAAAAAGGCAGCTATCCTTGATTTAGGGCAAGCCTATTCAACCACAACAACCACATCCGAAATACAAACTCCAAACATAATCACTTGATCTCTTACTGTACAATGTCTGCTCTCACTGACTCATAGGGTGTCCATATCTTTCTGTTTAGATGAAGAATTAATCATAGTCCACATAAAGGGGTAAAAGGGAAAGTCACACTGACTCATGGGGTGTCCATATCTTCCTGTTTAGATGAAGAATTAATCATAGTCCACATAAAGGGGTAAAAGGGAAAGTCACTGCCCGCTGACACCATCTTTGTTGTAGATTTTTTTGTCTCCATTGCTAGGTATAAACTGAATGTCACAGATGAACAACTTGAGAGGCATGATTTATAATCCGGAATAACTTTGACGCAATAATGAGGCAAGTTAGTTAGCGCTCTGTTGTCAATGTACCGCTAAAAATATTAGTTTAATATTCAGGTTCCGATATGTAAATACAGATTTGTTGGCGGTTTTAGGATTGCTATTTAAACCAGGGGTCACCAACGCATTGCCCGCGGGCACCAGGTCGCCCGTAAGGACCAGATGAGTCGCCCGCTGGCTTGTTCTAAAAATAGCTCAAATAGCAGCACTTACCAGTGAGCTGCCTCTATTTTTTTTATTTTATTATTTACTAGCAAGCTGGTCTCGCTTTGCTCGACATTTTTAATTCTAAGAGAGACAAAACTGAAATAGAATTTGAAAATCCAAGAAAATATTTTAAAGACTTGGTCTTCACTTGTTTAAATAAATTCATATTTTTTTTTCTTTGCTTCTTATAACTTTCAGAAAGACAATTTTAAAGAAAAAAATACAACCTTAAAAGATATTTTAGGCTTTTTAAACACATATTGCTTTTTACCTTTTCAATTCCTTCCTCTTCTTTCCTGACCATTTAAATCAATGTTCAAGTAAATTAATTTTTTTTATTGTAAAGAATAATAAATACATTTTTACTTATTTCTTCATTTTCGCTTCTGTTTTTTCGTTTGTGTTCAAATCACTAAAACAGCTAATGCTAATCTGTACAACATCATTAGCAAAGTCAATGTACACTAGCATCAAGCGAGTGAATTTTTGAAAAACTTTGCCCCAAGCATTTTTTTGATTTAATTTCATTGTTGGCATCGACAAATTGGAACATTGCCTAAACATAGTTTGGCTGAGTCGGCTCTCAGTGCTGCCGGAGTGATGGCCTAAGTGCGAAGAAATGAGAGTAACCAAGGTACCGTAAGATGGCACCGTCAAATTTTACGTATATCGATGTACTGTAAGATCGGAGGGATTTGGCCGGTGCCAAAAAAGTTCCGGATTCTGTACAAATTCCCATTCGTGGGACAATAAAATGTATTATCGGCTGAGGCTTAGATAAATATCACCAATGGGCCAAAAAATCGGAATAGACAAAAAGTTCCGCTTTGTTGATGTCAGCTACCAAATGCAGGAATAAATGTTGAACAGGTTACATTTTCAAAATATAAAATTGCACAACTTCCATTTCTCTATTACAACAAACACATTGAATATGTTTAAAAAATTGAGACACTATTTGCGTTCTTTTCTCTGAGTAAGGACATTCTATGGCCACTCAGCTGTTTCATAACCAAATAAGCCTATATTGGAGCATCATGTCATCGAGCTGGATGCAATCTTTCTTGGAGGGGAGGAAACAGGTGGTAAAGGTGAACAGCACCGTGTCCCCCAAGACAGTATATTAAGGCCTTGACTAGTCCTACTATACGTAAACAACATGTCACCAGTGTCCAAACATTGTGGCAACAAGGCCCAGGACAGCTAAATGGTTAAGGCTGCTACCTCTCACGCAGCAGTACTGGGTTCAAATCCATAACTTTCAAGATCTTGTTTTTTGTTTCGCCTCGAACATAGTTCACTGATTACATTTGTATTTGACCAAAAACCAAATCTTGATGAAACCCAACACTGTGAGTTCCAAATACAGGGCTACTGGGTTTAAATCCCAATTGGTTTGATATGTGACTTAGGATCAAAATTTAGCTCCACCTCAATTGTAGTTTACGGCAACTGATGTCACGATTCCATTAGTGAATGATCCGGACTACAATTATATAAAGGCTTCATGTAGCTCAATGGTTAAGACTGCTGCCTATCACGAAGTACTACTGGGATCAAATCCATAGCTTTGGAAGTTCATATTTTTTGTTTCGCCTCGATCATAGTTTACATTTGTATATGAGCAAAAACCAAACCTTGATGGAACCCAACATATCTCGATGGTCAACACTGTGGGTTCCAAATACAGGGCTACTGGGTTTGAATCCCAATTGGTTTGATATGTACCTTAGGTTCAAAATGTAGCTCCACCTCAATTGTAGTTTACTGCGACAGATGTCACGATTCCATTAGTGAATGAGCCAGACTACGCTTACAAAAAGGTTCAGGGTAGCTCAATGGTTAAGACTGCTACCACTCACACAGTATTACTGGGTTCAAATCCATAACTAGGTAGGTCTTGTCTTTTGTTTCGCTTCGATCATAGTTCACTGATTACATTTGTATATGAGCGAAAAACAAACCTTAGTGGGACCCAGGATAGCTCAATGGTCAACACTGTGGGCTCCTAATACAGGAGTACTGAGTTCAAATCCCGGAAATGGAATCAGTAATTTGGCTGTATGGCGTCAAAACGACATACATTGTGGGGTGTTTCTTCTCCCCCACACAGAGTAATGTTATGTGCTAGTTGTTTGAGTAACATATAGTTGAAAAATTAAGTAAACACTAAAGATAATTATAATCAAAAATAAATTGTCAAATAGTCAAATAGTCAATGATGACACCTCAGGGGTTACCTGTGAGTGTGTGTGTGTGTGTGTGAGAATGAATGAGTGTGTGCGAGTGAGTGTAATCCCTGAGGTGGGTGGGAATAGTATAGAATAATAATAAAGAGCGTTCCCCAATGACCTCTCCTGGGTACAATTAAGATAAAATAGGTTAATTGTAATTGGACAAAAAAAAAAAAAAATTAAAATATATTTATTTTACATTACATGGGAGAAGTGACAAGGTCACAATATATGTCACCTTGAAGCTTCCAGCCAGTATTGTAAATTTTTTGCCAACCCAACCAGGATTCGAAACCAACACCCTTAAATCTGAGGCAACAGCCTTAACCACTGGACTATCCTGGGTCTGGTGGAGAACATTTTTTTTGTCATACAAAAATGTAATCGAGGACTCCTGGCTCAGTAAAGTATGATAAGGTAGAAAAAAATACCATCAACCAGAGTGGGGTTTGAACCCAGTAGCCATCACTCCGAGTCAGCAGTGTTAACCCCTGGTCTATCCTGGTGCTTGAGAAGACTTGATTTTGCTCCATACACAAATGTAATCGAGGACTCCTGGCTCAGTAAAGTATGATGAGGGGGAATAAAATGCTGTCAACTAGAGTTGGGTTTGAACCCAGTACTTCTGAACCCAAGTCAACAGTCTTAACCACTGAGCCATCCTTGGTCTTGACAAGAACAGATTTATTGTAAGGTATAAGGAACAGTGGTGTTGCAGTAACAGACTGTGGTGAAGTAGGCCGGCTTTGTCGCTTGAATAAGCCTACAATTTTTGGTTGTTTTTTCCGCTCCCTATGCTGAATGGCAATTTACGATATATATCCTAATATTTTTTCCATCGAGTAACAACAAAACACAAAACAGTCCTAGTTACCTGAGATACTAAGTATGTCATTATTTTGACTTTGTAAATATTGACTAACTAAGACACAATAATGACTAAGTCAAATGAATGACTTACTGTAAATAAGTTTTTGCAATAAATGTTTGAAAAAAAAGAGTTAAAAGTGGGGCCACATGCTGACATATGTTCAACTCATCCTGCTTAATTTATTACAGCATTTGGGAAACCTCTAGTTGATTTTTATTATAAAAATTGTATAATTTGATCAACATGTGATAGCAGGGATCCTGCCATTCAAAAAATAGGTTGATACATTAGTGATTATCAATGTAGCATCAAGGGTTGGAATTGGGGGTTAAATCACCAAAAATGATTCCTGGGCGCGGGTGCGGCCACCACTGCTGCTCATTGCTCCCCTCACCTCCCAGGGGGTGATCAAGGGTGATGTGTCAAATGCAAAGGATAATTTTGCCACACTTTGTGTGTGTGTGACATTCATCATACATTAACTTTAACTTTTAACTACAGCTGAAAAAAAATAGTACAATAGCAATAGGAGGGACTATCAATCCCTGAACACTATGATGCACTTACATTATTATATCAACTCTTAGAGACAGAAACTCTTCCTTTAACATAGTGTTCTTTTTTGCTGCTTCAACACAAAAAAGGTAAAGTGAAACAACTTAGTTGTTAACTGTAGCTCAATAATGCTTCTCTTTCACTCAGACAGACAGGGCTTTGCTGTCCGTAACACACACACGCACGCACGAACGCACGCACATACACCGCAAAATGAGCTAACGTTACGCTAAAAGCTAATTAGCCTTCACCTCAAGGCCTGCGAGCAAGCTTAGCTGCCGCTTATATTTCTAGAACGTCAACGGGCTCATAGTGATGTAATTACTAGTTGACTGGGAGGTGTTTATTATAATTTGGGGAGAGTCCGCTGCATTATGCTCACCTCCTTAACACCTTTCTGCTAACCCGCACCGTCTCTCCTCTCTGCCTGTGCCGTGAGCACTGAATCCATGCACTCTGAATACTCACTGCTGATTGGCTGTTACATGCGCTCTGAATACTAACTGCTGATTGGTTTTAACTGCTCTAAGTGTAACCAATCAGATGGTTGTGTGGGTGGGACAATGCTGGGTGCTGCAGAGATGTACTGACAGAGGCAGAGGCAGTACGAAGCGTAACAGCTTGTTAAGACTTTAGCTTAGCACCACATGCTAATAAAATACATTTAATAAAGTAAAATACAAACCCTGTTTCCATATGAGTTGGAAATTGTTTTAGATGTAAATATAAACAGAATACAATGATTTGAAAGTCATGTTTAACCCATATTCAGTTGAATATGCTACAAATACAACATATTTTACTTTCAAACTGATAAAACATATTTTTTTGCAAATAATCATTAACTTTTGAATTTGATGCCAGCAACACGTGACAAAGAAGTTGGGAAAGGTGGCGATAAATACTGATAAAGTTAAGGAATGCTGATCAAACACTTATTTGGAACATCCCACAGGTGTGCAGGCTAATTGGGAACAGGTGGGTGTCATGATTGGGTATAAAAACAGCTCCCCAAAAAATGCTCAGTCTTTCCCAAGAAAGGGGTCTTTGTTGTCGTATTTTAGGCTTCATAATGTGCCTGTGGACTACAGGCCTTTGGGTTCCAAATACAGGGCAACTAGGTTTGAATCCCAATTGGTTTGATATGTAGCTTAGGTTAAAAATTTAGCTCCACCTCAATTGTAGTTTACGGCAACAGATGTCATGATTCAATTAGTGAACTTACATAAAGACTCAGAATAGCTCAATGGTTAAAACTGCTGGCTCTCACGCAGTACTACTGGGATCAAATCCAAAGCTAGGAAGTTCTTGTTTTTTGTTTTGCCTCGATCATAGTTCACTCATTACATTTGTATATGAGCAAAAACCAAACCTTGATGGAACCCAAGATATCTGGATGGTCAACACTGTGGGTTCCAAATACAGGGCTACTGGGTTTAAATCCCAATTGGTTTGATATGTACCTTAGGTTCAAAATGTAGCTCCACCTCAATTGTAGTTTACTGCGACAGATGTCACGATTCCATAAGTGAATGAGCCAGACTACGCTGACAAAAAGGCTCAGGATAGCTCAATGGTTAATACTGCTGACTCTCACGCAGTATTACTGGGTTCAAATCCGTAACTAGGCAGGTCTTGTCTTTTGTTTCGCTTCAATCATAGTTCACTGATTACATTTGTATATGAGCGAAAAATAAATCCTAGCGGGACCCAGGATAGCTCAATGGTCAACACTGTGGGCTCCTAATACAGGGGTGCTGAGTTCAAATCCCAGACATGGAATCAGTAATTTGGCTGTATGGCGTCAAAACGACATACATTGTGGGGTGTTTCTTCTCCCCCACACAGAGTAATGTTATGTGCTAGTTGTTTGAGTAACATATAGTTGAAAAATTAAGTAAACACTAAAGATAATAATAATCAAAAATAAATAGTCAATGATGACACCTCAGGGGTTACCTGTGAGTGTGTGTGTGTGTGTGAGAATGAGTGTGTGCGAGTGAGTGTAATTCCTGAGGTGGGTGGGAATAGTATAAAGTTAATAATAAAGAGCGTTGACCAATGAACTCTCCTGGGTACAATTAAAGTAAAATAGGTTAATTGTAATTGGATTAAAAAAAAGTTTAATAATTAGTTTTTTTTACATTACATGGGAGAAACGACAGAGTCACAATATATGTCCTTGAAGACTCCAGCCGTTTTTTTAAATTACATGTCAACCCAACCAGGATTCGAACCCTGCACCCTTCTACCTGAGGTAACAGCCTTAACCGCTTGGCTATCCTGGGACTTGTGGATTTATCTTTTTTTTTCATACACTAATGTAATCGCGGACTCCTGGCTCAGCAAAGTATGATAAGGTAGAACAAAATATCATCAACCAGAGTGGGGTTTGAACCCAGTACTTTTCTTTCGGCGTCAGCTGTCTTAACCCCTGGTCTATCCTGGGGATCGTGAAGACAAGATTTTGCTCCATACACAAATGTAATCGAGGTCTCCTGGCTCGGTAAAGTATAATGAGGGGGAATAAAATGCTGTCAACTAGAGTTGGGTTTGAACCCAGTACGTCTGAATCCAAGTCAACAGTCTTAATCACCGAGCTATCCTTGGTCTTGTATACAGAAGATTTCTTGTAAGGTGTAAGGAACAGTGGTGTTGCAGAACCTGACTGTGGTGAAGTAGGCCGGCTTTGTCGTTTGAAGAAACCTACAACTTTTGGTTGTGTTTTCCCCTCTGTATAGTGAATGGCAATATACGATATAATTCTCAATATTTTTCCCGTCAAGTAACAACAAAAAACACAAAACAGTCCTAGTTACCTGAGATACTAAGTATGTCATTATTTTGACTTTGTAAATATTGACTAACTAAGACACAATAATTGCCTTACTGTAAATACGTTTTTGCAATAAGCATTTAAAAAAAAGAGTTGAAAATGGGGCCACATGCTGACATATCTTCAACTCATCATGCTTAATTTATTACAGCATTTGGGAAGCCTGTAGTTGATTTTTATTATGTAAATGTTATATTTTTATCAACGTGTGATAGCAGGGACCCTGCCATTCAAAAATAGGCTGTTACATTACTAATTATTAATGTAGCATCAAGGATTAGAATTTGGGGTTAAATCACCAAAAATTATTTGAGTGGGCGGCTACCGCTGCTGCTCATTGCTCCCCTCACCTCTCAGGAGGTGATCAAGGGTGATGGGTCAAATGCAGAGAATACTTTTGCCACACCTTATTTGTGTGTGACATTCATCGTACTTTAACTTTAACTTTTATCTACAGCTGAAAAAAATAGTACAATAGCAATAGAAGAGACTACTAATCCCTGCACATTATGGAGTTCATGTAGGCTTTATGATGCACTTACATTATTATATCAACTATCAGAGACAGAAACTCTTCATTTTACATGATGTCCTTTTTTGCTGCTTCAACACAGAAAAAGGTAAAGTGAAACAACCTAGTCGTTACCTGTAGGTCAATAATGCTTGTCTTTCTCTCAGACAGACAGGGCTTTGCTGTCCGTAACACACACGCACGGACGCACATACACGGCAAAATGAGCTAACGTTACGCTAAAAGCTGAGCTGCCACTTTTATTTCTAGAACATCAACGGGCTCATAGTGATGTTACTAGTAGCATTATGCTCACCTGCTAAACACCTTTCTGCTAACCCGCACCGTCTCTCCTCTCTGCCTGCCTCTGCCGTGAGCACCGACTCCATGCGCTTTGACTACTCACTGCCGATTGGCTGTTCCTGCTCTGTATACGCACTGCTGATTGGCCGTAACTGGTCTGGGTGCAACGAATCAGATGGTTGTGTCGGTGGGACAATGCTGGGTGCTGCAGAGACGTACTGACAGAGGCGGAGGCAGTACGAAGCGTAGCAGCTTGTTAAGACTTTAGTTTAGCACCAAATAATAATATGAATACATTTAATAATGTCAAATAGAATAATTTGACAGTAATTTTTTTTTTTTTTGTCAAATTTATAAATTGACAAATAATTTTATAAAAAAATATTTGACATTTAATAATGGCAAATAAAAAAATAAGGAACAAGAGAAGTATCCTACATTTTTATTTTGTAAAGTAAATCTGAACAGCCGATATGGGCATCTACTTCAACTATATGATATGATGAGGTGGCGACTTGTCCATGGTGTACCCCGCCTTCCGCCCGATTGTAGCTGAGATATGCGCCAGCGCCCCCCGCGACCCCAGAAGGGAATAAGCGGTAGAAAATGGATGGATGGATTTGCCTGACAAGCTGGACAAAAAAAATAAATAAAATAATAATAATAATAAATAAAAAAAGGGAACAAACTGCTGCGGGAAACCCTGTTATATATTTGTACCATAAATTGATTTACGTGGACCCCGACTTAAACAAGTTGAAAAACTTATTGGGGTGTTACCATTTAGTGGTCAATTGTACGGAATATGTACTGTACTGTGCAATCTACTAATAAAAGTTTCAAAGTTTCAATCTAGGGATAGAAGATACATTATATAATAATTTCCCCCCCAAAAAACGTGTTGAATTTCCTGTCTCACTTTTCGATCACACATTTGCCCCAGAATGTGAGTATTTCTTTTTAAATGTGGTTGCAATTATACAAAAATGTCCTTTTTTTTTTTTAGTTGCCAAAACCAGGCAAGAATGTGTGGAACGTGTTAACAGCAGCTCAGGTGAACTGTTCTGTTATACGCTCTCTTTTTAAAAATGCCCATTCAGGGTCGGTCATAAAATGAGTTTGAGGCATAATAAGCCCTATGCATAATCAACACGTGTGTATTTAATGGCCTGCTCAAAACTAAATCCTTTTTTTCGTCTGAAAATGCATACCTGAAACTGACCTCTGACCTCCATATGGGAATAAAAAAAGGGCCCGATCGTAAACATTGATTAGTCTCTTAGTGTTGAATAGAGTTAAATATTTGTAAAAGGTGAACTCTCTTTTGAGTGAATGTTAGATACAAACCCCGTTTCAATATGAGTTGGGAAATGGTGTTTGATGTAAATATAAACAGAATACAATGATTTGCAAATCATTTTCAACCCATATTCAGTTGAATATGCTACAAAGACAACATATTTGATGTTCAAACTGATAATCTTTTTTTTTTGTGCGAATAATCAGTAACTTTAGAATTTGATGCCAGCAACACGTGACAAAAAAATTGGGAAAGGAGGCAATAAATACTGATAAAGTTGAGGAATGCTCATCAAACACTTATTAGGAACATCCCACAGGTGTGCAGGCTAATTGGGAACAGGTGGGTGCCATGATTGGGTATAAAAACAGCTTCCCAAAATATGTTCAGTCTTTCACAAGAAAGGATGGGGCGAGGTACACCCCTTTGTCCACAACTGCGTGAGCAAATAGTCAAACAGTTTAAGAACAACCTTTTTCAAAGTGCAATTGCAAGAAATTTAGGGATTTCAACATCTACGCTCCATAATATCATCAAAAGGTTCAGAGAATCTGGAGAAATCACTCCACGTAAGCGGCATGGCCGGAAACCAACATTGAATGACCGTGACCTTCAGTCCCTTAGATTGCACTGTATAAAAAACCGACATCAATCTCTAAAGGATATCACCACATGGGCTCAGGAACACTTCAGAAAACCACTGTCACTAAATACAGTTCGTCGCTACATCTGTAAGTGCAAGTTAAAGCTCTACTATACAAAGCGAAAGCCATTTATCAACAACATCCAGAAATGCTGCCTGCTTCTCTGGGCCCGAGATCATCTAAGATGGACTGATGCAAAGTGGAAAAGTGTTTTGTCGTCTGACGAGTCCACATTTCAAATTGTTTTTGGAAATATTCGACATGGTGTCATCCGGACCAAAGAGGAAGCGAACCATCCAGACTGTTATCGACGCAAAGGTCAAACGCCAGCATCTGTGATGGTATGGGGGTGCATTAGTGCCCAAGGCATGGGTAACTTACACATCTGTGAAGGCACCATTAATGCTGAAAGGTACATACAGGTTTTGGAACAACATATGCTGCCATCTAAGCGCCGTCTTTTTCATGGATGCCCCTGCTTATTTCAGCAAGACAATGCCAAGCCACATTCAGCACGTGTTACAACAGCGTGGCTTTGTTAAAAAAAAAAAGAGTGCGGGTACTTTCCTGGCCTGGAAAATGTGTGGCGCATTATGAAGCGTAAAATACGACAGCGGAGACCCCGGACTGTTGAACGACTGAAATTCTACATAAAACAAGAATGGGAAAGAATTCCACTTTCAGAGCTTCAACAATTAGTTTCCTCAGTTCCCAAACATTAATTGAGTGATGTTAAAAGAAAAGGTGATGTAACACAGTGGTGAACATGCCCTTTCCCAACTACTTTGGCACGTGTTGCAGCCATGAAATTCTAAGTTAATTTTTATTTGCACAAAAAAAATAAAGTTTAAGAGTTTGAACATCAAATATGTTGTCTTTGTAGCATATTCAACTGAATATGGGTTGAAAAAGATTTGCAAATCATTGTATTCTGTT
>NC_084637.1:33652929-33675429 GCF_033978795.1 Nerophis ophidion
ATGAGGTGACAGTATGTGAGGTATGAGGTGACAGTATGTGAGGTATGAGGTGACAGTATGTGACGTATGATGTGACAGTATGTGAGGTATGAGGTGACAGTATGTGACGTATGACCTGACAGTATGTGACGTATGAGGTGACAGTATGTGAGGTATGAGGTGACAGTATGTGACGTATGACCTGACAGTATGTGAGGTATGAGGTGACAGTATGTGACGTATGAGGTGACAGTATGTGAGGTATGAGGTGACAGTATGTGAGGTATGAGGTGACAGTATGTGACGTATGAGGTGACAGTATGTGACGTATGAGGTGACAGTATGTGAGGTATGAGGTGACAGTATGTGACGTATGAGGTGACAGTATGTGACGTATGAGGTGACAGTATGTGAGGTATGAGGTGACAGTATGTGAGGTATGAGGTGACAGTATGTGACGTATGACCTGACAGTATGTGAGGTATGAGGTGACAGTATGTGACGTATGAAGTGACAGTATGTGAGGTATGAGGTGACAGTATGTGAGGTATGAGGTGACAGTATGTGAGGTATGAGGTGACAGTATGTGAGGTATGAGGTGACAGTATGTGAGGTATGAGGTGACAGTATGTGAGGTATGAGGTGACAGTATGTGACGTATGACGTGACAATATGTGACGTATGTAAGTTTGTGCACTTGCTGTCTGTGAGGCATACTTGTTAACCCTCCTGGATTTTCCGGGAGACTCACGAAATTCAGCGCCTCTACCGAAAACCTCCCAGAAAAAATTTTCTCCCAAAGATCTCCCGAAATTCAGCGGAGGTGGAAGACACGCCCCCTCCAGCTCCATGTGGACCTGAGTGGAGACAGCTTGTTTTCACGTCCGCTTTCCCACAATATAAACAGCTTGCCTGCCCAATGTCAGGCTTGGACTTGGATTTGGTTTACTCCTTCGACGCAGAGCGAATATGGGATGAGCCAGGCGTGAATTCAGGTTCATGATTCTTTATTTATCGGCTAAACAGAAAAATAAGCACACTAAGGGCACTCACAAGGAGGTATAAAACTTGGCTACAAAATATAAACAGGAAACAAAAACACTTGCATGATGGCATGAATGAACTATGAACAGAAACAGCACGATGACTATAAACAACTAAAACCAAAACACTTACTGTGACAACAAAAACAGGAGGCAAGAATAGCAAGGTGCGTGGCAGGTGATCGTGGGCATGGAGAATGAGCAGCGAAGGTCGTAGATTATAATGAAAGTTAGAAAGCTAATAGTAAAGTTCCCAGGACAAGGACAAAAACAGAATGGTATAAATAGCAGCTATGATGATTAGAAACAGGTGTGGGACTGAGGGCTGGGCGTGACTTGGAAACCAGGTGGAAACTAATGGGTTACTATGGAAACAAACAAAACCAGGAAGTGTAAAACGGGAAAAAAAGAGTCCAAAAACAAAACAAACATGATCAAACTTAAAACTGAATTACAGGCATGACACCCAATCATCTACGGATTTCAATAAAAAAACTGCACACACAAGCAGACGAAGAAGAAGAACGAGGAAGTTACAGCCATGGCGACGTCTGAATTAGAGTGATTCTATGTCGTCTGTCGCCATCTCCTGGTGAATGTTGGCTATAGCGTTATGGGGTTGCTTTTTGATTGGCCAACGATTTATGTGCTGTTGCGCACCTGACGGCAAGTGACTCTCGCCAGTACGCAAATGGCAGAACAAAGGTTACTCAAATAGTGAAAGGTAAGTGTTGTTGTTGTTTTGTTTTTTTTTAGTAACCAGCAAGCACAGTACAGTTAGTAGAACTGTGTTTTTATTACTGTGTATTTGATTGGTGCCGTCTGAAATTCAACTATTTATTGTATTTTTATATGTAATAAAATAAATATATATATAGCTAGAATTCACTGAAAGTCAAGTTTTTCATACATATATATATGAAATACTCGAGTTAGTGAATTGTAGATGTAAATATACTCCTCCCCTCTTAACCACGGCCCGCCCCAACCACGCCTCCGCTCCACCCCCGACCACGCCCCCATCTCCCGAAAACGGAGGTCTCAAGGTTGGCAAGTATGCTGTGAGGAGACAAAAGAAGGAGTGAGAAGAGCCTGTAGTGTAATGCCCGCAGCTAAAAACAACTGCGTGAGAATGTATACTCCAATATTATGATATAGTCATTTTCTATATCGATATATCGCCCAGCCCTACACTCAGCATACTTTTCTAGTCAGTTTGGAGTTTATTATCAAATTAAATGTTAACCTTTTGTGTGTGTGTGTGTGTGTGTGTGTGTGTGTGTGTGTGTTCCCGGCAATGCAGGGTGGTCTGTACGTGTTCCAGATATATGATCATTTCTCCTGCAGCAGAGCCAGCTTGCTGCTTCTCTCCATCTTCCAGTCTATTGCAATTGGCTGGGTTTATGGTAAGAATCACAACTTCTCTCCTGCTTGGCTTTTTTTCCTCCCCCTTCCTCTCAACCCCAAATGTAAAGCGGGGGGGGGGGGACAACCCACCTTGTCACATGTGGGAGTACAGATCGTTTAAACAGAAAATTGTGAGTAAAATTACGTTAAAACGGTTTTTGTTATTGAATTACTCACACACTCTAGCTTTCTACTTCCTCCTTTCATGTGCATTCCGCTCGGAGTCAGTAGACCGAATGCGGCCGCATTCTCCTTGCAACGGACGGTAGCTCCGTCGCAAGGAGACTGGCTCGAAGCCAGGACCTTCTCTGTCTCCTCTGTACTCCTAATCAGTCCCTGGGCCCCCCTCTCAGTCTGGTGGCCCCAGGGAGCCACTATTCCTGCCCGACCTGCCGTGGCCCCGGGGCATTTATAGAAAAAACAAACTCTGTGATGGTGGAATGAACCATTTAGACACAAACGGCGCAGGAACATTGTTTTTTGTCAATTAGGCTAAGAAATGTCGGTGATAAAGATAAAGTGAGAAAGGCTTAGTGTGAGTGTTTGCTGGTGCAACTGAACGGCAAAGGAGCTGTTTTATTATGACTCTCCCTACAGTCGGTGGCGTTTTGAAGAAGGGGCTATTTGTGCTCTGGGAACACTTGCAGGTTGATTTATCTTGTCAGTCTCATCTGAGGTTAAACAAGAGGCCACGAGAGGTGAAAGCAAAAACCCTGTGATGCTGACAACAATAGCATGTGTTTCATATAGGCTAGGGGTCGGCAACCCGCGGCTCCGGAGCCGCATGCTGCTCTTTACCGACTCTCTGGAGCTTTTTCAAAAATATATGAAAAATGGAAATAATAAGGGGGAAAAAAACATATTTTTTGTTTTAATTTGGTTTCTGTAGGAGGACAAACATGACACAAACCTCCCTAATTGTTATAAAGCATACTGTTTATATTAAACATGCTTCACTGATTCGAGTATTTGGCAAGTGCCGTTTTGTCTTACTAATTTTGGCGGTCATTGAACTCACCCTAGTTTGTTTACATGCATGACTTTCTCAGACGTGATTTATACCACTTCTTTTTCTGTCTCATTTTGTCCACCAAACTTGTAATGTTGTGCATTACATGCATAACTGACAACAATAGCATGAGTTTCATATAGGCTAGGGGTCGGCAACCCGCGGCTCTGGAGCCGCATGCTGCTCTTGAGCGCCGCCCTAGTGGCTCTCTGGAGCTTTTCCAAAAATATATGAAAAATGGAAATAATAAGAGAAAAAAAACATTTTTTGTTTAAATTTGGTTTCTGTAGGAGGACAAACATGACACAAACCTCCCTAATTGTTATAAAGCACACTGTTTATATTAAACTTGCTTCACTGATTCGAGTACTTTGCGAGCGCCGTTTTGTCTTACTAATTTTGGCGGTCCTTGAACTCACCGTAGTTTGTTTACATGCATAACTTTCTCCGACTTTCTCAGACGTGATTTATACCACTTCTTTTTCTGTCTCATTTTGTCCACCAAACTTGTAATGTTGTGCATTACATGCATAACTGACAACAATAGCATGTGTTTCATATAGGCTAGGGGTCGGCAACCCGCAGCTCTGGAGCCGCATGCTACTCTTTAGCGCCGCCCTAGTGACTCTTTGGAGCTTTTTCAAAAATATATGAAAAATGGAAATAATAAGGGGGAAAAAAACATATTTTTTGTTTTAATTTGGTTTCTGCAGGAGGACAAACATGACACAAACCTCCCTAATTGTTATAAAGCACACTGTTATTATTAAACATGCTTCACTGATTCGAGTACTTGGCGAGCGCCGTTTTGTCCTACTAATTTTAGCGGTCCTTGATCTCACCGTAGTTTGTTTACATGCATAACTTTCTCCGACTTTCTCAGACGTGATTTATACCACTTCTTTTTCTGTCTCATTTTGTCCACCAAACTTGTAATGTTGTGTATTACATGCATAACTGACAACAATAGCATGTGTTTCATATAGGCTAGGGGTCGGCAACCCGCAGCTCTGGAGCCGCATGCTGCTCTTTAGCGCCGCCCTAGTGACTCTCTTGAGCTTTTTCAAAAATATATGAAAAATGGAAACAATAAGAGAGAAAAAAAACATTTTGTGTTTTAATTTGGTTTCTGCAGGAGGACAAACATGACACAAACCTCCCTAATTGTTATAAAGCACACTGTTTGTATTAAACATGCTTCACTCATTCCAGTATTTGGCGAGCGCCGTTTTGTCCTACTAATTTTGGCGGTCCTTGAACTCACCATAGTTTGTTTACATGCATAACTTTCTCCGACTTTCTCAGACGTGATTTATACCACTTCTTTTTCTGTCTCATTTTGTCCACCAAACTTGTAATGTTGTGTATTACATGCATAACTGACAACAATAGCATGTGTTTCATATAGGCTAGGGGTCGGCAACCCGCAGCTCTGGAGCCGCATGCTGCTCTTTAGCGCCGCCCTAGTGACTCTCTGGAGCTTTTTCAAAAATATATGAAAAATGGAAACAATAAGAGAGAAAAAAAACATTTTGTGTTTTAATTTGGTTTCTGCAGGAGGACAAACATGACACAAACCTCCCTAATTGTTATAAAGCACACTGTTTGTATTAAACATGCTTCACTCATTCCAGTATTTAGCGAGCGCCGTTTTGTCCTACCAATTTTGGCAGTCCTTGAACTCACCGTAGTTTGTTTACATGCATAACTTTCTCCGACTTTCTCAGACGTGATTTATACCACTTCTTTTTCTGTCTCATTTTGTCCACCAAACTTGTAATGTTGTGCATTACATGCATAACTGACAACAATAGCATGTGTTTCATATAGGCTAGGGGTCGGCAACCCGCGGCTCTGGAGCCGCATGCTGCTCTTTAGCGCCGCCCTAGTGACTCTTTGGAGCTTTTTCAAAAACATATGAAAAATGGAAATAATAAGAGAGGAAAAAACATTTTTTGTTTAAATTTGATTTCTGCAGGAGGACAAACATGACACAAACCTCCGTAATTGTTATAAAGCACACTTTTTGTATTAAACATGCTTCACTGATTCGAGTATTTAGCGAGCGCCGTTTTGTCCTACTAATTTTGGCGGTCCTTGAACTCACCCTAGTTTGTTTACATGCATAACTTTCTCCGACTTTCTCAGACGTGATTTATACCACTTCTTTTTCTGTCTCATTTTGTCCACCAAACTTGTAATGTTGTGCATTACATACATAACTGACAACAATAGCATGTGTTTCATATAGGCTAGGGGTCAGCAACCCGCGGCTCCGGAGCCGCATGCTGCTCTTTAGCGCCGCCCTAGTGGCTCTCTGGAGCTTTTTCAAAAATATATGAAAAATGGAAATAGTAAGGGGGAAAAAAACATATTTTTTGTTTTAATTTGGTTTCTGTAGGAGGACAAACATGACACAAACCTCCCTAATTGTTATAAAGCACACTGTTTGTATTAAACATGCTTCACTGATTCGAGTATTTGGCGAGCGCCGTTTTGTCCTACTAATTTTGGCGGTCCTTGAACTCACCGTAGTTTGTTTACATGTATAAATTTCTCTGACTTTCTAAGACGTGCTTTTATGCCACTTCTTTTTCTGTCTCATTTTGTCCACCAAACTTTTAACGTTGTGCTTGAATGCAGAAAGGTGAGTTTTGTTGATGTTATTGACTTATGTGGACGCTAATCAGACATATTTGGTCACTGCATGACTGCAAGCTAATCGAAGCTAACATGCTATTTAGGCTAGCTGTATGTACATATTGCATTACGATACCTCATTGGTAGCTATATTTGAGTTGATTTAATTTCTTTTAAGTCCTCATAATTAAATTCATATATCATGACACACTATCTGTATGTAATATAGCTTTTAATTTTTTGCGGCGCCAGACGGATTTGTTTTTGTATTTTTGGTCCAATATGGCTCCTTCAACATTTTGGGTTGCGGACCCCTGATATAGGGGTGTAACGGTACACAAAAATGTCGGTTCGGTACGTACCTCGGTTTAAAGGTCACGGTTCGGTTAATTTTCGGTACAGTAATAAAACAACAAAATATACATTTTTTTGTTATTTATTTACCAAATTTGTGAACAATGGCTATATCCTTTTAACATTGGGAACACTATAATAATTCTGCCCACGTTAATCCACATTAAACTGCCTCAAGTTGATGCTCAGATTAAATAAAATGACAAAACTTTTCTTTTACATATAAAAAATGCAACATTAAACAGTTTCAAGTCAACTCATCATGCTTAATTTATTACAGCATTTGGGAAGCCTGTAGTTGATTTTTATTATGTAAATGTTATATTTGTATCAACATGTGAAAGCAGGGACACTGCCATTCAAAACTAGGCTGCTACATTACTAATGATTAATATAACTATAGCTGAAAAATAGTACAATAGCAATAGGAGAGACTATTCATCCCTGAACACCATGGAGTTCATGTAGGCTTAATGATGCACTTACATTATTAAATACACTATCAGAGAAAGAAACTCTTCATTTAACATCATGTTCTTTTTTTGCTGTTTCAACACAGCTCAATCAACACAGAAAAAGGTCAAGTGAAATAACAGACTGGGCTTTACTATCGTTACACACACACACACACATGCGCTCTGAATAGGCACTGCTGATTGGCTGTTACCGTTTTGCGTCCAACCAATCAGATGGTTGTGTGGGTGGGACAATGCTGGGTGCTGTGTACTGACAGAGAAGAGGCAGAACGGAGCAGAGCAGCTTGTTAAGACTTTAGCATAGGCGGCTACTTAATATGTTCGTGTGGAAACTCGTTCGGTACACCTCCGAACCGAAACCCCCGTACCAAAACGGTTCAATAGAAATACACGTAACGTAACACCCCTAGTTTCTTAGTTCTGCACCTAAAAATCGACATCTAAAATTACGCCCAAAATTTTAGGCTTGTTTTGTACTGAGTTTCCGCACATTTTGAAACGCCTACTTTTAGCTCCGAAATGCGGGCGGGGCTGCATCAGCCCGCTGACGTCACCTACAGAAGGGCTAATTCATATTGCATACTACATAGTATGTGTTTTGGTCGCATCTTTGTCTAGAATCATGTTATTTTCGTGCAGAAGACAAAGAACTACCATATTTTTCGGACTATAAGTCGCAGTTTTTTTCATAGATTGGCCGGGGGTGCGACATATACTCCGGAGCGACTTATGTGTGAAATATTTAACACATTACCGTAAAATATCAAATAATATTATTTATCTCATTCGCGGAAGAGACAAAGAAAATGTCAGCAATCGTCACACACACGTCAACCAATAAGAATTCGGCGGGTGAGGGGGACCAGTCATATTGACACATTCAAAATAGGACGCACCAAGCAAGAGGAATGTCATTTGCAAAAATCATTTTAATAGGATTCTGACCTTGGCGAAAAAAGGTTTTGGTCGGAATTTGGATGAAAAACAATTCAAAAGACTTAAACCAAATGCGATTCGGGAAAAACAGGAATATTATTGAGGGGAGAAAAACTTGGTCAGAATTTGTGGGAAAAGCAGGAAAAAAGTGCATAACCTGCGCTTAAAAACAAGATTAAAAGACAATAAGCCGCTAGTATTCAATTTTGCGTCCTCTTCTACTGATGTTTTCGTCTAGATAATTGAGATAATGCTGGAAGAGCATGAGCAAACACAGGCTTGGTGTCTATGGAAGACGAGATAAAAGAGCAGGAAAGTACGGAAATGCCAATTATTTTATTTTTATTTTTTGTTCTTATTGTTAACCATATCAGTTTTGAAGTAAACATGGACCAGGGCGACAAAAACACGCAATTAAGTGATGAAAACAATAGACCAGGGGTCGGGAACCTTTTTGGCTAAGAGAGCCATACAAGCCAAATATTTTAAAAAGTATTTCCGTGAGAGCCATATAATACTTTTTTTTTTTTTTAAGACTGAATACAACTAAATGAGTGCAGTTTTATGTAAGACCAACATTTTTAGAGTATAATAAGTATCTTGTTCTTTTTAATAACATTGTTATTCTGAAGCTAACCAACAATAAATAAGATACTTCTTACCATTAATGCGACTTCTTTGAACAGGTGCGGTAGAAACCGGATTGATGGATTAAAAAACATGAGAATGTTTCATATTTTGAACGTTATTTTTGACACTGTGATTACCAGTGGAATTATTCATCACTTACCGTTTTTAGCAATGTCAGCTAAGATTTATCTGAGAGCCAGGTGCAGTCATCAAAAGAGCCACATCTGGTTCTAGAGCCATAGGTTCCCTACCCTTGCAATAGACTAATGCCTATATCATAGACTAATGAGGATATAATGAGTTGTGCATGACTTTTGACTCTCATTATGGTGGTAAAATATGTTGTAAATATTTGATAGCCAACTGCAACCACTGCTTTTTTTTGTGTGTTTCCCAAAGGGGCTGAACGCTTCAGTTCAAACATCAAGGACATGACGGGCCACAACCCCGTGTTTGTCTTCAAGCTGTGCTGGAAATACCTGACACCAGCCGTGTGCACTGTAAGTCCTTTGGAATTAATTATACATTCATACATAATTATAATTATACATTTAATATAAGTATACCGTATTTCCTTGAATTGCCGCCGGGTATATAGTATGTGCCTGCCTAGAATTACCGCCGGGTCAAACTCGTTTTGCAAAATATTATTTTTATTAGCGCATGTCTAGAATTTCCACCGGGTCAAACTCTTCACGTCACGAGTGACACTTCACCTGTCATCATTTTCAAAATGGAGGAGGACGATTTTAATCATTTGAAATCGCATAAAGGGAAGAAGATTAAGAGCTATTCAGTAGGATTTAAGGTCTAAGCTATTGAATATGCTAAAAAGAACAGTAAGCAGCTATGTTTTACTAATATACCGTAGCTGCGTGTGTCAAATATGAGTCATTAAATGACTCCCGCCTCCTGGTGGTAGAGGGCGCTAGTGATCCTTCTTGCGACTACTCTGCTGCAGAAGAAGTGACAACAAGCAGCAATCGTTTATTTTTTCCTCTCGCTTGCATTTTTAACATGGAGGATTACATATCTAAAATAAAACAGTTTTCTAAACTGGACTTTCAATCGAAGCAGGAGGTAATAAAAGGAAGATCTCCATCCAGACAGAGACTTTTAAAACTGAAGAAAGATAAGGAAGACTTCTATAAACAAGTTATCGAGGCTTTTGATCAGACGGAGCTGCGCATGGACTTCATTTATAAGTAAAGGTAAGACCATAATAACGTTTTTTTTATTAAATGTGCTTTTCATGATGGTATCCTTACATTATACTCAAATTTATAAACGCAGGCCTAAATTTACCGCATGCCTTTGGTAAACGCCAGAGTGAGAAGAGGTTTTAAATTAATTAGCGCCCGGCGGCAATTCAAGGAAATACGGTACTATGTGCAATTGTAAAATATGTCTTCCTGTCTGTCGCCTGTAGGCTACCTTCCTGTTCTCCCTGGTGTGTTGGTCTCCGTTGAGGCTCGGGAAAGGCCTTGTTGCTCCGGGTTGGGCCACCGGACTAGGCTGGCTCCTGACCTTCTCCTCCGTGTCTCTGCTCCCCATCTGGGCCATCTACGCACTCGCCATGACGCCCGGCACCATCACACAGGTTCTTTACTGGGCTGTTTGATAGCGACGACTACAATTCTCCTCTCATGTCGTGTTTTTGCCACTTTGTAGCGCTTTCACCGCCTGTGCAACCCAACCATAGACTCGCCACAGGCAACCGCCTACCAGCCTGCGCTCTACCTTGCAGAGAATCCAAAGGAACCGATCAGCGACATCGTCCAGGATAAAAGATGGTAGATCCTTCAGCACTGTGTCCAAAGAGCTTGACAGTTGGTTTTGGTTGGAATTATTCAATCATTACTTTTTTGCATTCCCATTGTCACTAATTAGGGTACCAAAATAACCAGTACTTGAGACACACTTCTGTCTATTCATTTAAGCACAGACAATCATTACTTCTGTGGGAAACGACAACAAACAATCTACGTTTCAACAAATGTCATGAATAAGATAAGAGCAGGAGTCTCCAAACTACAGCCCATATCCGACCCACCAGCTTCCACAATCTGGCCATTTGATGTCCCAAATTAAAAAACAGAAATGTATATAAATATATGTGCATGTATGCACTTCTGCCATCACCCTCCCCCGCAGAATTCTTATTGTTTGACGTGTGTGTGACGATTTTCTTAGTCTCTTCTGCGAATGAGATAAATAATATTATTTGATATTTTACGATAATGTGTTAATAATTTCACACATAAGTCGCTGCGGAGTATATGTTGCACCCCCAAACTATGCAAAAAACTGCGACTTATAGTCCGAAAAATACGGTACTTTTATTAGCATCGATGCGAGCCACATGAAACCATTCTTGCCAACATCCCGATTTTCCCGGGAAGACTCCTGAATTTTAGTGTCCCTCCTGAAAATCTCCCGGGGTAACCATTCTCCCGATTCCCGCCCGGACATCAATATTGGGGGCGACTGCCTTTAGCGTCCTCTACAACCTGCCGGTCAAGTCCGCTTTCCCTCCATACAAACAGCGTGCCGGCCCATTCTCATGATGATATATACATCTTTTACACACATGAGCGAATGCAAGGCATACTCGGTCAACGGCCATACAGGTCACGCTGAGGGTGACCGTATAAACAATTTTAACACAAATATGCGCCAAACAAGAAGTACAAACACATTTCGGAAGAACATCCGCACCGCAACTCAACATAAACACAACAGAACAAATACCCAGAAGTCCTTGCAGCACTAACTGTTCTGGGACGCTACAATAGACACCCCCACTACCACCAAACAACCCCCCCATCTCCTGAATTCGGAGGTCTCAAGTTTAGCAAGTATGTATGGAACGTGTTGATTATTGTAAAATAGAATGGAAAAAATGCATATTTGTTCTTGTCTCTCATAAGAATTGTGAATGACAGGCAAAAGTCCCCCCCAAAAAGTGCAGTTCCCCTTTTAAGATCCATCCCCCATGTGTGCAGCTAACACTCCAAGTCCATGCAAATGCAAACAAACCTCTCTTTTTAGCTCAGTACCGCGGTTAGCATTTTTATCTCTATGAGAAATCAGGCTGGCGTCGCTCAGCTCTTTTGGTCCTTTTTTGACACTGAGTGTTTTATTAGATTTATTCCAGGGGTTGGGCTCAAGTTTTACATGAAGAACAGTCAATTAATGAATGGCAAAGGCGCTTCAGATTAATTTTTTTTTCCCGCAAACGTACTCGACTATCTTTAAAACAAGGTTGCAAAATAGTTGTATTTGTAAATTGGGCCAACGTTGGATCCACACCTTGTTGGTTGGGAAATTACCAAATTTCAACGTCTTAACCCGACATTGAATAAACGTCGTCAAACAGCATGTTGTTTCAACGTTATATTCGGGTTGGTAATAGGGGTGTAACGGTACACAAAAATTTCGCTTCGGTACGTACCTTGTTTTAAAGGTCATAGTTCGGTTCATTTTCAGTACAGTAAGAAAACAAAATATTTTTATTTACCACATTTGTAAACAATGGTATAACATACTACTCACACAGGGTCCATTGCCAGGGTTTATGTGCTCAACATATATTAAATAAAAACTAAGATAAGGCTCAGAATGGTTTCTTAACAAAACCTTTCTACATATAAAGTGCTTTTTTTGATTGATTGATTGATTGATTGAAACTTTTATTAGTAGATTGCACAGTACAGTACATATTCCGTACATTTCACCACTAAATGGTAACACCCCAATAAGTTTTTCAACTTGTTTAAGTCGGGGTCCACAGCCTGGCTAACTTGGCAGTAAGAGGATATATGGGCTTATTGTTTTTCCACCATAGAAGTGGGTCAAATTGTAGTTTTCAATGCAATACAGAAACGCCCGCGACCCCGTACGGGACAAGCGGTAGTAAATGGATGGATGGATGGATGG
This sequence comes from Nerophis ophidion, assembly GCF_033978795.1. Lineage (NCBI taxonomy): Eukaryota > Metazoa > Chordata > Actinopteri > Syngnathiformes > Syngnathidae > Nerophis > Nerophis ophidion. Next base: position 33,665,343 of record NC_084637.1, read on the forward strand.
TCTTAAATCTGCTGCTATAAAAACACTTGTAATTGCTTCAGCCCTGCTTGGATGCGGTGGTGACGCTTCAAAGGAGTTAGCATGTTTGACGTGTTGGCAGAAGTATACATTACTGGTGCTCAACAATGTCGGCAAACCTCCGTCCTCCATTGTTGTATCGCACCTCGCAGCCAAAGTGTTCCCAAAGGGGAGATGTTAATGAGGCAGGAGGGTCTTCCAGCTCTGGCTTTTGCTTGTTGTCCTAGCCCGGTCACTGCTAGCCTGCCGTGTGTTCTGCCTCGCTCTGCGGTGCACTACCTAAATATGTCCGTGTGAAAACTCGTTCGGTACACCTCCGAATTGAACCCAAACCCCCGTACCGAAACGGTTTAATACAAATACACGTACAGTTACACCCTTATTTGCAAAACATGGGTTGGAAAATGACCAAAATTCAATGGTCGGATCAACGTCAGAACCCAACATTGATTAAACGTTGTCACAAAGCATGTTGTTTCAACGTTAGGTTTGAGTTGCTCAACTTCAAGACCTAATTCAATAAGTTCCCCACCTTGTTTTGATGTCTTGTGCCTGCTGGGCTCTTGTTCTTGTTAGTGATAAGAATGTCATGGAAAATGTCGCCGCTGGCTCACCGCTTCAGTGCTGGGCTGGCAGCCGGTCGCTTATATGATGTCATTTATATTTATGTCATGTGTCAGGAAGGTATGTTAATAATGTTTGAAAAATTCCTAGTTTGCACTAAAGCAAAGGATTTTGCAGCAATTAATTTGAAGTCCTAAATTCATGTTTGATTAAAAAAGTATAAACATGTTTAATGTAAATAAAACAAAGATGTTTGCAATGGGGGTCCCCACTAGTTTAGGACCCCAATTTAGCCCTGGTGCTTTACATGCCTTAAACCAGGTGTGCCCAAACTTTTTCCACAGAGGGCCGCACATGGAAAAATGTAAGGATTCTGGGGCCATTTTGATATTTTTCATTTTCAAACCATAACAAAATATATGGATTTTTTTTTATTCCTTAGGGTTCCTGGGGAGCATAGAGGGTCTCAGTCAGTAAAATGTTGAAAATAAGTCAAATTACAGTAAATCTCTATATCAACTTGAGGTTGATGTAAAGTAAAATAAATAAGGTTTTATGCCTTTTCTGTCAAAGACAACTTTGTTTTTTATAGTAAAACTGAAATATGCAGTATTTAGATAGATAGATAGTACTTTATTGATTCCTTCAGGAGAGTTCCTTTATTTAGCAATTAAAGCCCTCAAAGATCAATTGATTTTAATTATTTAATATTTTTGAGTAATCACAGTAAAAAGTTCAATAAAATCCTACTAAATATATTTGAGATCCAAAAGGTTCCCCACTCATAAAGTGATGCATTTTGATTAGTTAGTTTTTTTTACTATTAAAACTTAAATTTCAAGATCAACTTCCGATATATCTGTCGATTTTAAGTTTGAACTATTATTTTGTTTGTTTTATGCTCTTTTGTCAGAACGTTGATGTTTTATACGGCAACCACACAATATATGCAATATTTTTTCCACATAGAAAATTTTAAAGTGATAATTTTTAAGTAATAATTTATTATAACATAGATTTTTTTGTCCTTTTTTTGGGGGGCAATGGAAAAAAAAGAGTATAAAGACAAAAGGAAAAAAAAAACTGCCTGCATGGCAGTTTTGTGTCAACATTGCCACTTTTTCTCATTAGAGTTCCACTTTTTTAAATGTTTTATTTTTTATTTTTGCAATACTCTCAATTTTGCAACTTTTGCAGAATGTGTGGCGGGCCAGTAAACGATTAGCTGCGGGCCGCAAATGTCCCTCGGGCCGCACTTTGGACACCCCTGCCTTAAACGGTAAGAAAGATATATTTTTTAAATCCAAAATTGTGTTACAGACTCCACACATGAAGATAAAACATGTTTATGTAACTAAGACTGTCAAATATTACATGATTTAGTCAGCTCAATAATGATTAATTACTCACCTGCATAATTTACTCAAGGTTATTTGGATGCAAATTGATTTTTTTTTTGGTCAGTTGTCTTTTTGAAATGTTTTGCGTGAATGTATATCGTTTATTTGCTCCCAACTCGCTGACAGCTTCCTCCAAAGTGGCGTCTCATTTATATTTGGAAGTGAAATTTGCCAGCGAGTATACGGCGGACACCAGTCCCCATGAATGTATTTACAGTAAGGTGGGGATTTATATGGCCCCTTTCTTGGGTGGATCTCACGCAAGAGGAGGATGAGGGGTTAATGATTTGAAATGCAGTCTGCTGAAAATGATGGAAAGCGCCACTCGACATAGCAACTGACGCTGGAATGGCCACAAAACACATTTTAAATACACTATTTCCTTGAATTGCCGCCAGGGCGCTAATTAATTTAAAACCTCTTCTCACTCCGGCGCTTACCAAAGGCATGCGGTAAAGGCAAGCATGCGCTTATAAATTTGAGTGTGATGTAAGGATACATCATGAAAAGCACATTTAATAAAAAAACATATTATGGTCTTTCCTTTACTTATAAAATGAAATCCATCCGCAGCTCCTTCTGATCAAAAGGATCGATAACTTGTTTATAGAAGTCTTCCTTATCTTTCTTCAGTTTTAAAAGTCTCTCTGTCTCGATGGAGATCTTCCTTTATTACCTTCTGCTTCAATTGAAAGTCCAGTTTAAAAAACTGTTTTATTTTGGATATGTAATCCTCCATGTTAAAAGTGCAAGCGAGAGGAAACAATAAACGATCGCTGCTTGTTGTCACTTCTTCTGCAGCCGAGTAGTCGCAAGAAGGATCACTAGCGCCCTCTACCACCAGGAGGCGGGAGTCATTTAATGACTCATATTTGACACACGCAGCTACGGTATATTAATAAAACATAGCTGCTTACTGTTCTTATTAGCATATTCAATAGCTTGGACCTTAAATCCTACTGAATAGCTCTTAATCTTCTTCCCTTTATGCGATTTCAAATGATTGAAATCAGCCTCCTACATTTTGAAAATGATGACAGGTGAAGTGTCACTCGTGACTTGAAGAGTTTGACCCGGTGGAAATTCTAGACATGCGCTAATAAAAATAATATTTTGCGAAACGAATTTGACCCGGCGTTAATCCTGAGCCGGCGGTAATGCTAAGCATGCGCTAATTATTTTGTGAAACGAGTTTGACCCGGCAGTAATTCTAGGCAGGCGCATACTATATACCCGGCAACAGTTCAAGGAAATTCGGTATTAAACACTCTACTGCCATCCGGGGGCTATATTGGATAGTACACCCCCATAACTCGTCACGTTTCATATGTCGGGTAAACCGCAACGAATGGGGCCGTGTTAAATCCCCTTCCTACTCCAATCACAGCCGTGGTTGAATGCTTTAATTGGGCTTGAAACATGTTTGTGCGCCCACGAGGTTGCCTACGAGGCAAAAGAAAACATTTAACACTGGAAAGAAAATGTACATCTTCTTTTTTCTCCTCCTCAACTCTGTATTTCTGTTCTGTATTTGTCAAGAATGTTCCCAATCACCCTGATCCTAGTTAAATATTACTGTTCTCTGATCGTTTACATGACGGTGCTGCAAAATGTGACTTAGAATCTCAAAATGTGAATCTTTGTGAGCAGGCAATATTTCATCAATCATTGTGAGTTAAGACTACTGCACCCAACTCTGCAACCCAAGTCAGGGTTTATTTTTTGTAAAGTCCATCAAAATAATGTATTCTTCTGGTGTGTTATAACATGCTTACTCATACCTCAAATTACATCCGTCAAAAATTGCTGTCTGTGTTTTATTTTTGTCATGGGCCTTTTTTTCTAGCGTTTGTCTACTTTTTGGAATAAATGTACACAATGTGGACAAGAGAGTATTTTCTGTGTTCCATATTTGAGGATATCGGTCAGCCAGCAGGCACAAGACATCGATACAACTTGTCAATGTCTTGATCATACAGTCCATGTATAGTTGATTACACGTACATGTCCTTTAAAACTGACTTTAAAACAACATTGCAAAATAGTTTTGTTTGTAAATTAGGACAACGTTGGTGTCTAACGTTGGATCCAAGTTTGTTGGTCGGGAAATGACCAAATTTCAATGGTCAAATCAACGTCACAACATTGATTCAACGTTGTCAAAAAGCATGTTGTTTCAACGTTGTATTTGTGTTGTAAAATATTGGTTGGAAAATGACCATAATTCAATGGTCAAGGCATGTTGTTTCAACGTTAGGTTTGAGTTGCTCAACGTCAGGACCTAATTCAACCAGTTCTCAACGTTGTTTTAGTGTCTTGTGCCTGCTAAGAACATTTCGAGACCGCCCGCAAATTGTGAAAAAACGCAAATAATAGACTCAGCTATAAAAATGCTTACTTTGTCAAGTTCTATAATTTGCCTCACACTAATAAACAAACTGTTATGGTTGTTGAGGGAGATGACGGCAACAGACACAAGGGGTTTTTTGTACAATTATTTATTATAAATAGTTAATATATATGCATCCATCTATCCATTTCCTACCGCTTATTCCCCTTAGGGGTCGCGGGGGGCGCTGGTGCCTATATCAGCTACAACCGGGCGGAAGGCGGATTACACCCTGGACAAGTCGCCACCTCATCGCAGGGCCAACACAGATAGACAGACAACATTCACACTCACATTCACACACTAGGGACCATTTAGTGTTGCCAATCAACCTATTCCCAGGTGCATGTCTTTGGAGGTGGGAGGGGCCTATCTCCAGGTGCATGTCTTTGGAAGTGGGAGGAAGCCGGAGTACCCGGAGGGAACCCACGCATTCACGGGGAAAACATGCAAACTCCACATGGAAAGATCCCGAGCCCGGGATTGAACCCTGACTACTCAGGACCTTCGTATTGTGAGGCAGATGCACTACTACTAAACTATAAAATGGAGTGTGTGACCAAAATACAAGAGTGTGTGGTGTAAGACCATGTGTGTAATTAATTGTCAAGTGTTACCGTAAATGTTGAATGAGGAAGCAGACAAAACCAAAGAGGGTAATGCAGAAGGGGTCCGAGATTCACGTGAGGTCCTTGGGGCAGAGAGAGGCGTCAAGAGTCCAGGGGCGAGCGAGTGATCGAGGGTGGCAGTCCAAAGTCCAAAAGAGAAGTCGAGGTGCGCAGCTCAATTACGCGGGGAAGAAGGCAGATTGCTGGGGAGGACGACAAGGAAGAATAATGAAATACGGAGGAAGAAATGGAGAGAGAGAGAGCAAGAGCATACAGCTGGCTATCGGCTTACGGTACAGAATACTATATTATAGCGTGGGATGGCAGGTTGAGTAAGCTTATGAAGGCAGCTTGTTCATCAGTGGCAGGTGCGCTGATTGCAGATTATCTGCAGGCGCAAGGAGGGAGAGAGAGCGCTCGCGGTGGCCCGCAGTGTGCTCGTCAGGACGCAAAAATGAGATGCCTCTATTTTTTTTATTTTTTTTATTTACTAGCAAGCTGGTCTCGCTTTGCTCAACGTTTTTAAATCTGAGACAAAACTCAAATAGAATTTGAAAATCCAGGGAAATATTTTAAAGACTTGGTCTTCACTTGTTTAAATAATAATAAAAACGTTTTACTTTGTTTCTCATAACTTTCAGAAAGACAATTTTAGAGAAAAAATACAACCTTAAAAATTATTTTAGGATTTTTAAACACATATACCTTTTTACGTTTTAAATTCCTTCCTCTTCTTTCCTGACAATTTAAATCAATGTTCAAGTATTTTTTTTTTTTTTTGTAAAGAATAACAAATACATTTTAATTTAATTCTTCATTTTAGCTTCTGTTTTTTCGACGAAGAATATTTGTGAAATATTTCTTCAAACTTATTACGGTTAAAATTCCCAAAAATTATTCTGGCAAATCTAGAAAATCTGTGGAATCAAATTTAAATCTTATTTCAAAGTCTCAATTTCTTTTAAAGTTTTTGTTCTGGAAACTCTAAACAAAATAATGATTTGTCTTTGTTAGAAATATAGCTTGGTCCAATTTGTTATATATTCTAACAAAGTGCAGATTGGATTTTAACCTATTTAAAACATGTCATCAAAATTCTAAAATCTTAATCAGGAAAAATGACTAATGATGTTCCATAAATTCTTTTTTTCTGTTTGTTTCAAAAAGATTCGAATTAGCTAGTTTTTCTCTTCTTTTTTTCGGTTGAATTTTGAATTTTAAAGAGTCGAAATTGAAGATAAACTATGTTTCAAAATTGCATTTTCATTTTTTTCGTGTTTTCTCCTCTTTTAAACAGTTCAATAAAGGTTTTTTTTCATCATTTATTCTCGACAAAAAACCTTCCGTAGAAGGAAAAAAAATGTACGACGGAATGACAGACAGAAATACCCATTTTTTTTTTTTGTATTTATCTGTTTCTATATATATTTATTGTGAGAAATCATTAAGATGACCGCTCGCCTGTGTGTCGGTTGGGGACATCTCTACGCTGCTGATCCGCCTCCGCTTGAGATGGTTTCCTGTGGACGGGACTCTCGCTGCTGTCTTGGATCCGCTTTGAACTGAACTCTCGCGGCTGTGTTGGAGCCACTATGGATTGAACTTTCACAGTATCATGTTAGACCCGCTCCACATCCATTGCTTTCGGTCCCCTAGGGGGGGGGGGGGGTTGCCCACATCTGAGGTCCTCTCCAAGGTTTCTCATAGTCAGCATTGTCACTGGCGTCCCACTGGGTGTGAATTCTCCCTGCCCACTGGGTGTGAGTTTTCCTTGCCCTTTTGTGGGTTCTTCCGAGGATGTTGTAGTCGTAATGATTTGTGCAGTCCTTTGAGACATTTGTGATTTGGGGCTATATAAATAAACATTGATTGATTGATTGACAGTGTTTCCACAAAGATAAATATCATTAATTATTAATAAAAACATAGACTTAAAGGTCCATCCATCCATCCATTTCCTACCGCTTATTCCCTTTTGGGGTCGCGGGGGGCGCTGGCGCCTATCTCAGCTACAATCGGGCGGAAGGCGGGGTACACCCTGGACAAGTCGCCACCTCATCGCAGGGCCAACACAGATAGACAGACAACATTCACACTCACATTCACACACTAGGGACCATTTAGTGTTGCCAATTAACCTATCCCCAGGTGCATGTCTTTGGAGGTGGGAGGGGCCTATCCCCAGGTGCATGTCTTTGGAAGTGGGAGGGGCCTATCCCCAGGTGCATGTCTTTGGAAGTGGGAGGAAGCCGGAGTACCCGGAGGGAACCCACGCATTCACGGGGAGAACATGCAAACTCCACACAGAAAGATCCTGAGCCTGGATTTGAACCCAGGACTGCAGGACCTTCGTATTGTGAGGCAGACGCACTAACCCCTCTGCCACCGTGAAGCCAGACTTAAAGGTAAATGGAGCAAATTGGGCTATTTCTGGCAATTTATTTAAGTGTGTATCAAACTGGTAGCCTTTTGCATTAATCAGTACCCAAGAAGTAGCTCTTGGTTTCAAAAAGGTTGATGACCCCTGATATAGAGAGACCAGTGAGGAAGTGCTGCAAGGGGCACGTGTGGCGCCAGATGACATCCAGGGATGCATGATGCACAAAACACTCCCATCACGCCTTGGAAGCACTTAGACTGCAATTCCACTCATTTCATTCTCATCCTGATGGGAATTACTGGGGTTTACCAAGCATGAAAGAAGGACTGTACGTGTGTGTGTGTGTGTGTGTGTGTGTGTGTGTGTGTGTGTGTGTGTGTGTGTGTGTGTGTGTGTGTATGTGTGTGTGTGTGTGTGTGTGTGTGTGTGTGTGCAGAGGGGAGGGGATCCTGACACCACTTGCAGGCTCGCTGGTTATGTAACAGGATTGGCTTGTCGATGAGCTGTATTGGATTCTCTCTTTTCCCAGCACACACACACACACACACACACACACTCTTGTATGTGTTACCTTCTTGAGAACTCCGACCTCTTTAGGACCAGCCTTTCTAGATACATAAAGATTTGTATTTACAACATTATTATTATATAAATACTATGCAAATATAAAAAAGCTTGTTGTGAAACATGAGTTGGAATTTCACAATAAAAACTTGGCAGGGTTATAATAAAAGTTGTAATTTTACTCAACGCAAGTCTAAATTTTACAAGAAAAACTGAACACTTGAGCAATATTATGATAAAGGTTAGAATTTTGCTCAGTAACACTCGCAATTTTACCAGAAACTTCAAATTTTGGCAATTTTATGAAAAGAGTTGTAATTTTACTCGACAAAAGTCACAATTCATAAGAAAACTTTAACATTTTGGCAATATTTGAATAATAAGCAGAATTTTACCTGGCAAAATTATGGCAAAAGTTACAATTTCACTACAAAAATGTCGCCATTTTGCAAGAACAACATAACAAATTGGCAATTTTGTGTTAAAAAGTCAGAATTTTAAATGACATATGTCGCCGTTTTTCATTAAAAAAGTTATAATTTTACATCAAGTAATAACTTTACAAGAAAATATCGCAATATTACAGAAGTAAAAAAAATATGATAATTTTTTTCCCTATTCTACAAGAAAAAAAGTCGACACACTGAGAAAAAGACTGCTTTTAGATTTTGATTTGTAATTGTTTTTTGATATTCATTATTTACTTCAAGTTATTGCAGTATGTCTATATACCTTGTTTTGGTTTTTTTTTTTGTAGAAATGTTGGCCAAAGGGGCCGCATTTCAATTTCTTACACACACTTTTTACATATGTTGGCCAGAGAGGGGGAGCACATCGTATTTTTACACACACTTGTTATTTCATATGTTGACCAGAGGGGGAGCACTTTTAAAAGCGACACACAGTCAATTTGAGAAATCCTTCCTTTTTGGCACCACCTTAATATTGATAGATTTCACCTCCAGGGGTGCAAATGAGACATTCTCTATTAGATGCAATAATTTTACCGTATTGGGAACATGATTTATGTCATCACTTGTTCACACCTCCTCATATGGAAGCTACTTTTCCTTCTTGATGTCTCAAGTAGGGTAGAAATACAAGAACACACACACACACACACACACACACACACACACACTCTTGTATGTGTTACCTTCTTGAGAACTCCGACCTCTTTAGGACCAGCCTTTCTAGATACATAAAGATTTGTATTTACAACATTATTATTATATAAATACTATGCAAATATAAAAAAGCTTGTTGTGAAACATGAGTTGGAATTTCACAATAAAAACTTGGCAGGGTTATAATAAAAGTTGTAATTTTACTCAACGCAAGTCTAAATTTTACAAGAAAAAATGAACATTTGAGCAATATTATGATAAAGGTTAGAATTTTGCTCAGTAACACTCGCAATTTTACCAGAAACTTCAAATTTTGGCAATTTTATGAAAAGAGTTGTAATTTTACTCGACAAAAGTCACAATTTCGTAAGAAAACTTTAACATTTTGGCAATATTTGAATAATAAGCGGAATTTTACCTGGCAAAATTATGACAAAAGTTACAATTTCACTACAAAAATGTCGCCATTTTGCAAGAACAACATAACAAATTGGCAATTTTGTGTTAAAAAGTCAGAATTTTAAATGACATATGTCGCCATTTTTCATTAAAAAAGTTATAATTTTACATAAAGTAATAACTTTACGAGAAAATATCGCAATATTACAGAAGTAGAAAGAATAAGAGAATTTTTTTTCCCTATTTTACAAGAAAAAAGTCGACACACTGAGAAAAAGACTGCTTTTAGATTTTGATTTGTAATTGTTTTTTGATATTCATTATTTACTTCAAGTTATTACAGTATGTCTATATACCTTGTTTTGTTTTTGTTTTTTAGAAATTTTGGCCAAAGGGGCCGCATTTCAATTTCTTACACACACTTTTTACATATGTTGGCCAGAGAGGGGGAGCACATCGTATTTTTACACACACTTGTTATTTCATATGTTGACCAGAGGGGGAGCACTTTTAGAAGCGACACACAGTCAATTTGAGAAATCCTTCCTTTTTGGCACCACCTTAATATTGATAGATTTCACCACTAGGGGTGCAAATGAGACATTCTCTATTAGATGCAATAATTTTACCGTATTGGG
>NC_084637.1:33680429-33740429 GCF_033978795.1 Nerophis ophidion
TAAGAAGTATTTTATTTATTGTTGTTTAGCTTCAGAATAACAATGTTACTAAAAAGAATAAGACACTTATTATACTCTAAAAATGTTGGTCTTACTTAAAAATGCACGCATTTAGTTGTATTCAGTGTTAAAAAATATTATATGGCTCTCACGGAAATACTTTTAAAAATATTTGGCTTGTATGGTTCTCTTAGCCAAAAAGGTTCCCGACCCCTGGACTATGGCATGGAACAAACAAGACTTACTGTGGCGGGAAACAAACAAACACTTACGTGGATGAATCGAACAACTTGAACTGTGGTATTGCATGAAAACAAGCAGTGGTGCCAGGACGACTGACTGGCAAAGACAGGCTTAAATAATGGTCTCTTGATTGAAGCAGGTGGTGTCCGGAACACCAGAGGCAGGTGAAACTAATAAGTCGCCATGGTAACCAAAACAAACAAAGGTGCACAAAAACAGGAGCTAATGGAGTCTAAAACTAACAGAACATAACAAAAGCATGACCCAGACCACGGATCATGACAGTACCTTTGGTAGGATAGGTGTGGCAACATGACGATCCCTTTCAAGACTTTGAATTGCGTAAAAATCTGTGTCCTCACTGTGTCTGAATGTCATTCTTATATTTGTATAAAACATGGCGTCACCTTCCCGTTGGTGAAAAAGAGCTCGTTCATCAGTGGAACCTGTTTGGTTGCAGGAGAGGAGAACTGACTTCACCATGCTTTTGGAATTACACACTTCATAGACTGTTTGTTTATTTGGTGAAGGCCAGGCTGATAAAGAGTAACGCCTCCCTAGGGAGTTGTTTCGGACACGTCCGACCGGTAGGAGGCCACGGGGAAGACCCAGGACACATTGGGGAAGACTATGTCTCAAGGCTGGCCTGGGAACGCCTCGGGATCCCCCGGGAGGAGCTAGACCAAGTGGCTGGGGAGAGGGAAATCTGGGCTTCCCTGCTTAGGCTGCTGCCCCCGTGACCCGACCTCGGATAAGCGGAGGAAGATGGATGGATGGATGGATATTTTACAACACAAATTTAACGTTGAAAAGACATGCTTTTTGACAACGTTTATTCAACGTTGGGTTCTGACGTTGACTTTACCATTGAATTATGGTCATTTTCCAACAAATATCCCACAAAACGTTGAAACAAAATACATTTGATAACGTTTAATCAATGTCAGGTACTGACGTCGATTTGACCATTGAATTTGGGTCATTTCCCGATCAATATTCTACAACACAAATAAAACGTTTATTCAATGATGGGTTCTGACGTTGATTGACCGTTGAAATTTGGTCATTTTCCTCATATTTGTGTACATACAGGTAGGAACTAAAGTGCAGAACTGTATACATGAAATAAATAAACTATAAAAAAAAGTGTTACTTTAAAATAATATTAATTTAATCCAATAATATTTAAATAATAAATACTTCATAACATAAATTCCTTTCCATACATAAAAAAAATAAATAAAGCAAATGTTAGAAAGCGGTAAGTTGTTCTACATATAACAAGAATGGGAAAGAATTCCACTTTCAAAGCTTCAACAATTAGTTTCCTCAGTTCCCAAACGTTTATTGAGTGTTGTTAAAAGAAAAGGTGATGTAACACAGTGGTGAACATGCCCTTTCCCAACTACTTTGTCACATGTTGCAGCCATGAAATTCTAAGTTAATTATTATTTGCAAAGAAAAAAATAAAGTTTATGAGTTTGAACATCAAATATGTTGTCTTTGTAGCATATTCAACTGAATATGGCTTGAAAATGATTTGCAAATCATTGTATTCTGTTTATATTTACATCTAACACACTTTCCCAACTGCGATGAAGTGGCGACTTGTCCAGGGTGTACCCCGCCTTCCGCCCGATTGTAGCTGAGATAGGCGCCAGCGCCCCCCGCAACCCCAAAAGGGAATAAGCGGTAGAAAATGGATGGATGGATGGACAATTTCCCAACTCATATGAAAACGGGGTTCGTACTCATTTTGGCAGTCCTTGAACTCACCGTAGTTTAGCGCCGCCCTAGTGGCTCTCTGGAACTTTTTAAAAAATGTATGAAAAATGGAAAAAGATGAGGGGAAAAAAATATAAAAAATACTTTTTTTGTTTTAATATGTTTTCTGTAGGAGGACAAACATGACACAAACCTCCCCAATTGTTAAAAAGCACACTGTTTATATTAAACATGCTTCACTGATTAGATTGATTGAAACTTTTATTAGTAGATTGCACAGTACAGTACATATTCCCTACAATTGACCACTAAATGGTAACACCCCAATAAGTTTTTCAACCTGTCTGGGTCCGTGTTAATCAATTCATGGTAATCAATTCAACTATTTGGCAAGCGCCGTTTTGTCCTACTAATTTCGGCGGTCCTTGAACTCAGCGTAGTTTGTTTACATGTAGAACTTTCTCCGACTTTCTAAGACGTGTTTTATGCCACTTCTTTTTCTGTCTCATTTTGTCCACCAAACTTTTAACGCTGTGCATGAATGCACAAAGGTGAGTTTTGTTGACGTTATTGACTTATGTGGAGTGTGATAATCAGACATATTTGGTCACTGCAAGCTAACGATGCTAACATGCTATGTAGGCTAGCTATATGTAAATATTGCATGATTATTTGTCGCTATATTTGAGCTCATTTAGTTTCCTTTAAGTCCTCTTAATTCAATTTATATCTACATGGCACACTATCTGTATGTAATATGACTTTTAATTTGTTTGCGGCTCCAGACAAATGTTTTGGTATTTTTGGTCCAATTTGGCTCTTTTAACATTTTAGGTTGCTGACCCCTGGTTTAACCTTTCTTTCTCCGACTTTCTAAGACGTGTTTTATGCCACTTCTTTTTCTGTCTCATTTTGTCCACGACACTTTTAACGTTGTGCATGAATGCACAAAGGTGAGTTTTGTTGACGTTATTGACTTATGTGGAGTGTGATAATCAGACATATTTGGTTACTGCAAGCTAACGATGCTAACATGCTATGTAGGCTAGCTATATGTACATATTGCATCATTATTAGTCGCTATATTTGAGCTCATTTAGTTTCCTTTAAGTCCTCTTAATTCAATTTATATCTCATGACACACTATCTGTATGTAATATGGCTTTTAATTTTTTTGCGGCTCCAGACAAATTTGTTTTGGTATTTTTGGTCCAATTTGGCTCTTTTAACATTTTAGGTTGCTGACCCCTGGTTTAACCTTTCTTTCTCCGACTTTCTAAGACGTGTTTTATGCCACTTCTTTTTCTGGCTCATTTTGTCCACCAAACTTTTAACGCTGTGCATGAATGCACAAAGGTGAGTTTTGTTGACGTTATTGACTTATGTGGAGTGCTAATCAGACATATTTGGTCACTGCAAGCTAACGATGCTAACATGCTATGTAGGCTAGCTATATGTAAATATTGCATGATTATTTGTCGCTATATTTGAGCTCATTTAGTTTCCTTTAAGTCCTCTTAATTCAATTTATATCTACATGGCACACTATCTGTATGTAATATGACTTTTAATTTGTTTGCGGCTCCAGACAAATGTTTTGGTATTTTTGGTCCAATTTGGCTCTTTTAACATTTTAGGTTGCTGACCCCTGGTTTAACCTTTCTTTCTCCGACTTTCTAAGACGTGTTTTATGCCACTTCTTTTTCTGGCTCATTTTGTCCACCAAACTTTTAACGCTGTGCATGAATGCACAAAGGTGAGTTTTGTTGACGTTATTGACTTATGTGGAGTGCTAATCAGACATATTTGGTCACTGCAAGCTAACGATGCTAACATGCTATGTAGGCTAGCTATATGTAAATATTGCATGATTATTTGTCGCTATATTTGAGCTCATTTAGTTTCCTTTAAGTCCTCTTAATTCAATTTATATCTCATGACACACTATCTGTATGTAATATGGCTTTTAATTTTTTTGCGGCTCCAGACAAATTTGTTTTGGTATTTTTGGTCCAATTTGGCTCTTTTAACATTTTAGGTTGCTGACCTCTGGTTTAACCTTTCTTTCTCCGACTTTCTAAGACGTGTTTTATGCCACTTCTTTTTCTGGCTCATTTTGTCCACCAAACTTTTAACGCTGTGCATGAATGCACAAAGGTGAGTTTTGTTGACGTTATTGACTTATGTGGAGTGCTAATCAGACATATTTGGTCACTGCAAGCTAACGATGCTAACATGCTATGTAGGCTAGCTATATGTAAATATTGCATGATTATTTGTAGATATATTTGAGCTCATTTAGTTTCCTTTAAGTCCTCTTAATTCAATGTATATCTCATGACACACTATTTGTATGTAATATGGCTTTTATTTTTTCCGGCTCCAGACAGATTTGTTTTGGTATTTTTGGTCCAATTTGGCTCTTTTAACATTTTAGGTTGCTGACCCCTGGTTTAACCTTTCTTTCTCCGACTTTCTAAGACGTGTTTTATGCCACTTCTTTTTATGTCTCATTTTGTCCACCAACCTTTTAATGTTGTGCATGAATGCATGAAGGTGAGTTTTGTTGATGTTATTGACTTATGTGGAGTGCTAATCAGACATATTTGGTTACTGCAAGCTAACGATGCTAACATGCTATTTAGGCTAGCTGTATGTAAATATTGCATCATTATTTGTAGATATATTTGAGCTCGTTTAGTTTCCTTTAAGTCCTCTTAATTCAATTTATATCTCATGACACACTATCTGTATGTAATATGGCTTTTATTTTTTGTGGCTCCAGACAAATTTGTTGTTGTATTTTTGGTCCAATTTGGCTCTTTTAACATTTTGGGTTGCTGACCTCTGGTTCAACCTTTCTGCCTCCATATTTTCTGTATTTAAAAAATGTTCCTTGGCTCAAAAAAGGTAAAAACATTGAGTTAGAGAAGCTTGGTTGAGTCTCCTCGTCTCTCCTCCAGCACTTGCCTGCTCCGAGGAGAGAAAGGGGGATGGAGGAGTGGTGATGGAGCGCCAAGGGGGCAGGACTTGTCCTCTCCTGCTCCTATTAAGAGCAAACTTTCTCATTGACTTCTGCAAGTTCAGCCCGGACTGCGCACGATTTTGCTGCTTTGTTTTTCTTGCTGCTCTCCGCTGTTTTTGTTCGGAAAGAAAAAAAGAGCAGGATGCGCTTTTGGAACTGGTCTCGCCCAGGCTGGATTCGGTGATCCGGGCGTGTGGATGCTGGACCGCGTGGAATGAACAATGTTGCCGCTCCTTGGTGCTCCGGCCGCGGGCTTCCTGCTGCGGCTGCTGTGCGTGCTGCTGGACTCGCAGCTCGGCGGCGCGGTGTCGCTTTTCCGGGGCTTCTATCTTCCACCTGCGAACGGCTCGCTGCGCACACCTGCCCGGAGGACGGACGGGGTCGTGCGGACTATTGATCGGATCTACAACGGGGGCGGCCGGGCGGGGTATTTGCTCTACCTGGACGGGAGTCGCTTCCAGCTGGACATGGAGCGCGATGAGTCCTTGAGCCCCCGGGACGTGCTCGCCGTGACGGGGGGCAGCAGCGCGGAGCCCTGGCGGCGGGGGTGCGTGTACCGCGGGACGGTGGACTCGCAAGCCGAGTCCCTGGCCGTCTTCAACCTGTGCGGCGGCGGCCTGGAGGGCTTCTTCGCCGTGCGCGACTTGCGCTACGCGCTCACGCCGATCGTCCGCGCGCGGGGACGCGAGCACGACTCGCGCGCGCTCCAGGACCGGGACGCCGAGCGCGCGCTGCACGCGTTCACGCGCGAGAGCTTCGCGTTCGAGGCCGAGCGCGAGGGGCGCGGGAGCTGCGGCACGCGCGACGCGCGCAGGGGGCGCAGGCACGCGGCGCAGAAGCCCCGGGTCAGGGGTCGCGGCGGGACCGGCGTCGACGCGCGGCGCAGGAGGTCCGTCTCCCGCGCCAGACAGGTGGAGCTTCTCCTGGTGGCGGACGAGACCATGAGCAAGAAGTACGGGAAGGACCTGAACCACTACCTGCTCACCCTGGCCGCCATCGCGTCCAAGCTGTACGGCCACGCCAGCATCGAGAACCCCATCCGGCTGTCGGTGGTGAAAGTGACCACGGTCGGCGAGAAGGACAAAGGGCTGGACGTCACCAAGAACGCGGCGGCGACGCTGAAGAGCTTCTGCAAGTGGCAGAACCAGCAGAACCCGCTGGACGACGACCACCTGCACCACCACGACGCCGCCATCCTCTTCACTAGGCAGGTAAACGAGTGACGTCATGCCTTGCTTTGATCTCTACCCTATTTCCTTCAATTGCGCTAATTAATTTAAAACCTCTTCTGACTCCTGCTCTTAGCAAAGGCATGCGGTAAAAGTAAGCATGCGCTAATTAATTTAAAACCTCTTCTCACTCCTGCGCTTACCAAAGGCATGCGGTAAAAGTAAGCATGCGCTAATTACTTTAAAACCTCTTCTCACTCCTGCGCTTACCAAAGGCATGCGGTAAAAGTAAGCATGCGCTAATTACTTTAAAACCTCTTCTCACTCCTGCGCTTACCAAAGGCATGCGGTAAAAGTAAGCATGCGCTAATTAGTTTAAAAACCTCTTCTCACTCCTGCGCTTACCAAAGGCATGCGGTAAAAGTAAGCATGCGCTACTTACTTTAAAACCTCTTCTCACTCCGGCACTTACCAAATGCATGCAGTAAACATTTGAGTGTGATGTAAGCTTGGACCTTAAATCCTACTGAATAGCTCTTAATCTTCTTCCCTTTATGCAATTTCAAATTATTGAAATCAGCCTCCTCCATTTTGAAAATGATGACATAAATCAGAAACTGATGACATAGTGCTGTATTTTACTTCTTTATCTCGGGATGCAATCGGACTATTCTGGACAAGACTGTCGGGTAGGAACATATTGAGTTTCTCAATTAATCCTACACATCACAAAGACTGGATCCAAACAAAAGAAACGCGGGCCGTTCACACGAGAAGCTAACTTAACAAAAGCTAAACACTTAACATGGACTATGACAGGGGTAGGGAACCTATGGCTCTAGAACCAGATGTGGCTCTTTTGATGACTGCATCTGGCTCTCAGATAAACCTTAGCTGACATTGCTTAACACGATAAGTAGTGAATACTTCCACTGGTAATCACAGTGTTAAAAATAACGTTCAAAATATAAAACATTCTCATGCATTTTAATCCATCCATCCGTTTTCTACCCCACCTGTTCAAGAAGTTGCATTAATGTTAAGAAGTATTTTATTTATTGTTGTTTAGCTTCAGAATAACAATGTTATTAAAAAGAATAAGAGACTTATTATCCTCTAAACATGTTGGTCTTACTTAAAAATGCACGCATTTAGTTGTATTCAGTGTTAAAAAAAAACAAAAAACTATATGGCTCTCACGGAAATACTTTTAAAAATATTTGGCTTGTATGGCTCTCTTAGCCAAAAAGGTTCCCGACCCCTGGACTATGGCATGGAACAAACAAGACTTACTGTGGCGGGAAACAAACAAACACTTACGTGGATGAATCGAACAACTTGAACTGTGGTATTGCATGAAAACAAGCAGTGGCGCCAGGACGACTGATTGGCAAAGACAGGCTTAAATAATGGTCTCTGGATTGAAGCAGGTGGTGTCCGGAACACCAGAGGCAGGTGAAACTAATAAGTCGCCATGGTAACCAAAACAAACAAAGGTGCACATTAACAGGAGCTAATGGAGTCTAAAAC
The DNA here is from genome assembly GCF_033978795.1 of Nerophis ophidion. NCBI lineage: Eukaryota > Metazoa > Chordata > Actinopteri > Syngnathiformes > Syngnathidae > Nerophis > Nerophis ophidion. Next base: position 33,688,122 of record NC_084637.1, read on the forward strand.
TAACAGAACATAACAAAAGCGCTGTATTTTACTTCTTTATCTCTTTTTTTCAACCAAATATGCTTTGCTCTGATTAGGGGGTACTTGAACTAAAAAAAATGTTCCCAGGGGGTACATGACTGAAAAAGGTTTAGAAGCACTGGTCTGCACCGCTGCAGTAGACAGCCGTGTGTGTGTCACTGATTTCTACATATTGTCAGAAACGTCAAAACACCCGCGCCAAGTTATTAAATATGTCAGAGAGGTCACATAAGTACATACACCCAGATTTCTGCACTAATGATGGCGGGCAGATGCTTGGCTGTGTGGTCTGGGCCTGGTGGGTGGCTTATTTAGCATTTCAACCTAAAACTTGCTGACACTTAAGTTTCCCCCTGACTCATATGGAGATGAAGGTAAGTGGTCATTTTTCCTAGGAGCTGAACCTGCTCCCCACATGTCTCTCCACTGTCTTCCTCGCTTTGCTCAATCCTCTTGCAAACAGCCGTAAGAACTGTCTTTTTGGCAGACTCCTCAAAACATTGATACAACGTCCATTATACATACATGTCCTTCACAACTACAAATAGTTGTATTTGTAAATGGAGACAACGTTGGTGTCTAATGTTGCATCCACGTTGTTGGTTGGGAAATGACCCAAATTTCAATGCTCAAATCAACATCACGACCCGACGTTGAATAAACGTCTTCAAAAAGCATTTTGTTTCAACGCTAGGTCTGAGTTGTAAAATATTGGCTAGGAAATTACCAAAATTCAATAGTTGAATAACATTGATTAAATGTCGTCAAAAAGCATTTTGTTTCAACGCTAGGTCTGAGTTGTAGAATATTCGTTTGGAAATGACCAACATTTATGGTCAAATAACAAAGATTTAACGTCAAGAAGCGTGTTTTTTCAATGTTGTATTTGTGTTGTAGAATATAGGCTAGGAAAGTTCATTGGTCAAATCAACGTCAGAACCCAACATTGATTAAACGTCGTCAAGAAGCATGTTGTTTCAACATTAGGTTTGAGTTGTAAAATGTTGGTTAGGAAATGACCAACATTTATGGTCAAATAACAAAGATTTAACGTCAAAAGGTGTGTTGTTTCAACGTTGTATTTGTGTTGTAGAATATAGGCTAGGAAAGTTCAATGGTCAAATCAACGTCAGAACCCAACATTGATTAAACGTCGTCAAAGAGCAGGTTGTTTCAACGTTAGGTTTGAGTTGTAAAATATTGTTTAGGAAATGACCAAAGTTCAATGGTCAAATCAACATTAGAACCCATCATTGATTAAACGTTCTCAAAATGCAAAATGTATTTTTTGTTCTAGAATATTGGCTAGGAAATGACCAAAATTCAATGGTCAAATAACATTGATTAAACGTCGTCAAAAAGCATGTTGTTTCAACGTTAGGTTTGAGCTGTAAAATGGTTAGGAAATGACCAACATTTATGGTCAAATAACATTGATTTAACGTCAAAAAGCATGTTGTTTCAACGTTGTATTTGTGTTGTAGAATATTGGTTGTAAAATGACCAAAATTATTGGTCCAGTCAACGTCAGAACCCAACATTGATTAAACGTCGTCAAAAAGCATGTTGTTTCAACGTTAGGTTGGAGTTGTAAAATATTGGTTAGGAAATTACCAAAATTTAATGGTCAAATAATATTGATTAAAGGTCGTCAAAAAGCGTGTTGTTTTAACGTTTTATTTGTGTTGTAGAATATTGGCTAGGAAATTACCAAAATTCAATAGTCAAATAACATTGATTAAACGTCGTCAAGAAGCATGTTGTTTCAACGTTAGGTTTGAGCTGTAAAATGGTTAGGAAATGACCAACATTTATGGTCAAATAACATTGATTTAACGTCAAAAAGCATGTTGTTTCAACGTTGTATTTGTGTTGTAGAATATTGGTTGTAAAATGACCAAAATTATTGGTCCAGTCAACGTCAGAACCCAACATTGATTAAACGTCGTCAAAAAGCATGTTGTTTCAACGTTAGGTTGGAGTTGTAAAATATTGGTTAGGAAATTACCAAAATTTAATGGTCAAATAATATTGATTAAAGGTCGTCAAAAAGCGTGTTGTTTTAACGTTTTATTTGTGTTGTAGAATATTGGCTAGGAAATTACCAAAATTCAATAGTCAAATAACATTGATTAAACGTCGTCAAGAAGCATGTTGTTTCAACGTTAGGTTTGAGTTGTAAAATGGTTAGGAAATGACCAACATTTATGGTCAAATAACATTGATTTAACGTCAAAAAGCATGTTGTTTCAACGTTGTATTTGTGTTGTAGAATATAGACTAAGAAATGACCACAATTCAATAGTCAAATCAACGTCAGAACCCAACATTGATTAAACGTCGTCAAAAAGCATGTTGTTTCAACGTTAGGTTGGAGTTGTAAAATGTTGGTTAGGAAATTACCAAAATTTAATGGTCAAATAATATTGATTAAAGGTCGTCAAAAAGCGTGTTGTTTTAACGTTTTATTTGTGTTGTAGAATATTGGCTAGGAAATTACCAAAATTCAATAGTTAAATAACATTGATTAAACGTCGTCAAAAAGCATGTTGTTTCAACGTTAGGTTTGAGTTGTAAAATGTCGGTTAGGAAATGACCAACATTTATGGTCAAATAACATTGATTTAACGTCAAAAAGCATGTTGTTTCAACGTTGTATTTGTGTTGTAGAATATAGACTAAGAGATGACCACAATTCAATAGTCAAATCAACGTCAGAACCCAACATTGATTAAATGTCGTCAAAAAGCATTTTGTTTCAACGCTAGGTCTGAGTTGTAGAATATTCCTTTGGAAATGACCAACATTTATGGTCAAATAACAAAGATTTAACGTCAAGAAGCGTGTTTTTTCAATGTTGTATTTGTGTTGTAGAATATAGGCTAGGAAAGTTCATTGGTCAAATCAACGTCAGAACCCAACATTGATTAAACGTCGTCAAAGAGCATGTTGTTTCAACGTTAGGTTTGATTTGTAAAATAGTAGTTAGGAAATGACCAAAATTCAATAGTCAAATAACATTGATTAAACGTCGTCAAGAAGCATGTTGTTTCAACGTTAGGTTTGAGCTGTAAAATGGTTAGGAAATGACCAACATTTATGGTCAAATAACATTGATTTAACGTCAAAAAGCATGTTGTTTCAACGTTAGGTTTGAGCTGTAAAATGGTTAGGAAATGACCAACATTTATGGTCAAATAACATTGATTTAACGTCAAAAAGCATGTTGTTTCAATGTTGTATTTGTGTTGTAGAATATTGGTTGTAAAATGACCAAAATTAATGGTCCAGTCAACGTCAGAACCCAACATTGATTAAACGTCGTCAAAAAGTGTGTTGTTTCAACGTTAGGTTGGAGTTGTAAAATATTGGTTAGGAAATTACCAAAATTTAATGGTCAAATAATATTGATTAAAGGTCGTCAAAAAGCGTGTTGTTTTAACGTTTTATTTGTGTTGTAGAATATTGGCTAGGAAATTACCAAAATTCAATAGTTAAATAACATTGATTAAACGTCGTCAAAGAGCATGTTGTTTCAACGTTAGGTTTGATTTGTAAAATGTCGGTTAGGAAATGACCAACATTTATGGTCAAATAACATTGATTTAACGTCAAAAATCATGTTGTTTCAACGTTGTATTTGTGTTGTAGAATATTGGTTGTAAAATGACCAAAATTAATGGTCCAGTCAACGTCAGAACCCAACATTGATTAAACGTCGTCAAAAAGCATGTTGTTTCAACGTTAGGTTGGAGTTGTAAAATATTGGTTAGGAAATTACCAAAATTTAATGGTCAAATAATATTGATTAAAGGTCGTCAAAAAGCGTGTTGTTTTAACGTTTTATTTGTGTTGTAGAATATTGGCTAGGAAATTACCAAAATTCAATAGTTAAATAACATTGATTAAACGTCGTCAAAGAGCATGTTGTTTCAACGTTAGGTTTGATTTGTAAAATGTCGGTTAGGAAATGACCAACATTTATGGTCAAATAACATTGATTTAACGTCAAAAATCATGTTGTTTCAACGTTGTATTTGTGTTGTAGAATATTGGTTGTAAAATGACCAAAATTAATGGTCCAGTCAACGTCAGAACCCAACATTGATTAAACGTCGTCAAAAAGCATGTTGTTTCAACGTTAGGTTGGAGTTGTAAAATATTGGTTAGGAAATTACCAAAATTTAATGGTCAAATAATATTGATTAAAGGTCGTCAAAAAGCGTGTTGTTTTAACGTTTTATTTGTGTTGTAGAATATTGGCTAGGAAATTACCAAAATTCAATAGTTAAATAACATTGATTAAACGTCGTCAAAGAGCATGTTGTTTCAACGTTAGGTTTGATTTGTAAAATAGTAGTTAGGAAATGACCAAAATTCAATAGTCAAATAACATTGATTAAACGTCGTCAAAAAGCATGTTGTTTCAACGTTAGGTTTGAGCTGTAAAATGGTTAGGAAATGACCAACATTTATGGTCAAATAACATTGATTTAACGTCAAAAAGCATGTTGTTTCAACGTTGTATTTGTGTTGTAGAATATTGGTTGTAAAATGACCAAAATTAATGGTCCAGTCAACGTCAGAACCCAACATTGATTAAACGTCGTCAAAAAGTGTGTTGTTTCAACGTTAGGTTGGAGTTGTAAAATATTGGTTAGGAAATTACCAAAATTTAATGGTCAAATAATATTGATTAAAGGTCGTCAAAAAGCGTGTTGTTTTAACGTTTTATTTGTGTTGTAGAATATTGGCTAGGAAATTACCAAAATTCAATAGTTAAATAACATTGATTAAACGTCGTCAAAGAGCATGTTGTTTCAACGTTAGGTTTGATTTGTAAAATGTCGGTTAGGAAATGACCAACATTTATGGTCAAATAACATTGATTTAACGTCAAAAATCATGTTGTTTCAACGTTGTATTTGTGTTGTAGAATATTGGTTGTAAAATGACCAAAATTAATGGTCCAGTCAACGTCAGAACCCAACATTGATTAAACGTCGTCAAAAAGCATGTTGTTTCAACGTTAGGTTGGAGTTGTAAAATATTGGTTAGGAAATTACCAAAATTTAATGGTCAAATAATATTGATTAAAGGTCGTCAAAAAGCGTGTTGTTTTAACGTTTTATTTGTGTTGTAGAATATTGGCTAGGAAATTACCAAAATTCAATAGTTAAATAACATTGATTAAACGTCGTCAAAGAGCATGTTGTTTCAACGTTAGGTTTGATTTGTAAAATGTCGGTTAGGAAATGACCAACATTTATGGTCAAATAACATTGATTTAACGTCAAAAATCATGTTGTTTCAACGTTGTATTTGTGTTGTAGAATATTGGTTGTAAAATGACCAAAATTAATGGTCCAGTCAACGTCAGAACCCAACATTGATTAAACGTCGTCAAAAAGCATGTTGTTTCAACGTTAGGTTGGAGTTGTAAAATATTGGTTAGGAAATTACCAAAATTTAATGGTCAAATAATATTGATTAAAGGTCGTCAAAAAGCGTGTTGTTTTAACGTTTTATTTGTGTTGTAGAATATTGGCTAGGAAATTACCAAAATTCAATAGTTAAATAACATTGATTAAACGTCGTCAAAGAGCATGTTGTTTCAACGTTAGGTTTGAGCTGTAAAATGGTTAGGAAATGACCAACATTTATGGTCAAATAACATTGATTTAACGTCAAAAAGCATGTTGTTTCAACGTTGTATTTGTGTTGTAGAATATTGGTTGTAAAATGACCAAAATTAATGGTCCAGTCAACGTCAGAACCCAACATTGATTAAACGTCGTCAAAAAGTGTGTTGTTTCAACGTTAGGTTGGAGTTGTAAAATGTTGGTTAGGAAATTACCAAAATTTAATGGTCAAATAATATTGATTAAAGGTCGTCAAAAAGCGTGTTGTTTTAACGTTTTATTTGTGTTGTAGAATATTGGCTAGGAAATTACCAAAATTCAATAGTTAAATAACATTGATTAAACGTCGTCAAAAAGCATGTTGTTTCAACGTTAGGTTTGAGTTGTAAAATGTCGGTTAGGAAATGACCAACATTTATGGTCAAATAACATTGATTTAACGTCAAAAATCATGTTGTTTCAACGTTGTATTTGTGTTGTAGAATATTGGTTGTAAAATGACCAAAATTAATGGTCCAGTCAACGTCAGAACCCAACATTGATTAAACGTCGTCAAAAAGCATGTTGTTTCAACGTTAGGTTGGAGTTGTAAAATGTCGGTTAGGAAATGACCAACATTTATGGTCAAATAACATTGATTTAACGTCAAAAATCATGTTGTTTCAACGTTGTATTTGTGTTGTAGAATATTGGTTGTAAAATGACCAAAATTAATGGTCCAGTCAAAGTCAGAACCCAACATTGATTAAACGTCGTCAAAAAGTGTGTTGTTTCAACGTTAGGTTGGAGTTGTAAAATGTTGGTTAGGAAATGGCCAAAACATAATGGTCAAATAACATTGATTTAACTTTGTCAAGAAGTATGTTGCTTCAACGTTTTGTTGAGTTGTAAAATATTGATTAGGAAATGACCAAAATTCAATAGTCAAATAACATTGCTTTAACGTCAAAAAGTGTGTTGTTTCAACGTTGTATTTGTGTTGTAGAATATAGACTAAAAAATGACCACAATTCAATAGTCAAATCAACGTCAAAACCCAACATTGATTAAACGTCGTCAAAAAGCATGTTGTTTCAACGTTAGGTTTGAGTTGTAAAATGTTGGTTAGGAAATGACCAACATTTATGGTCAAAAAACGTTGATTAAACGTCATCAAAAAGCCGTGTTTTTTAAAAGTTGTATTTGTGTTGTAGAATATTGGCTAGGAATTGACCAAGATCCAATGGTCAAATTAATGTCAGAACCCAACATTGATTAAACGTTGTCAAAAAGCATGCTGTTTCAATGTTAGGTTGGGGTAGTAAAATATTGGTTAGGAAATGACCAACATTTATGGTCAAATAACATTGATTAAACTTTGTCAGAAAGCAGGTTGTTTCAACGTTGTGTTTGAGTTGTAAAATATTGGCTAGGAAATGACCAAAATTCAATAGTCAAATCAACGTCAGAACCTATCCATCCATCAATTTTCTACCGCTTGTCCCGTTTGGGGTCGCGGGTGGTGCTGGAGCCTATCTCAGCTGCATTCGGGCGCAAGGCGGGGTTTATCCTGGACAAGTCGCCAACATTGATTAAACGTCCTCAAAAATCATGTTGTTTCAATGTTTGGTCCTAGTTGTAAAATATTGGCTAGGAAATGACCAACACTCAATGGTCAAATAACATTGATTAAATGTCGCCAAAAAGCATGTTGTTTCAACGTTGTATTTGTGTCATAGAATATTGGTTGGTCAAATCAACGTCAGAACCCAACATTGATTAAACGTCGTCAAAGAGCATGTTGTTTCAACGTTAGGTTGGAGTTGCTCAACGTCAGGACCTAATTCCACAAGTTCCCAGGGTTGTTTTGATGTCTTGTGCCTGCTGCCCTGCGTCTCCAGCCTCGCCCCTCCCAGTCTCCCAGTCTCCCAGTCCCCCAGTCTCCCAGTCTCCCAGTCTCCCAGTCTCCCAGTCCCCACTCCCCCAGTCCCCCACTCCCCCAGTCTCCCAGTCCCCCAGTCTCCATTCTCCCAGTCCCCCACTCCCCCAGTCTCCCAGTCCCCCAGTCTCCATTCTCCCAGTCCCCACTCCCCCAGTCCCCCACTCCCCCAGTCTCCCAGTCCCCCAGTCTACCAGTCTCCCAGTCTCCCAATCTCCCAGTCTCTCAGTCTCCCAGTCCCCCAGTCTCCCAGTCTCCGAGTCCCCCAATCTCCCAGCCCCCCACTCCCCCAGTCTCCCAGTCTCCCAGTCCCCCAGTCTCCATTCTCCCAGTCACCACTCCCCCAGTCCCCCACTCCCCCAGTCCCCCAGTCCCCCAGTCTACCAGTCTACCAGTCTCCCAGTCTCCCAATCTCCCAGTCTCTCAGTCTCCCAGTCCCCCAGTCTCCCAGTCTCCGAGTCCCCCAATCTCCCAGTCCCCCACTCCCCCAGTCTCCCAGTCTCCCAGTCCCCCAGTCTCCATTCTCCCAGTCACCACTCCCCCAGTCCCCCACTCCCCCAGTCTCCCAGTCCCCCAGTCTACCAGTCTCCCAGTCTCCCAGTCTCCCAATCTCCCAGTCTCTCAGTCTCCCAGTCCCCCAGTCTCCCAGTCTCCGAGTCCCCCAATCTCCCAGTCCCCCACTCCCCCAGTCTCCCAGTCCCCCAGTCTCCATTCTCCCACTCCCCCATTCTCCCAGTCCCCCACTCCCCCAATCTCCCAGTCTCCCAGTCCCCCAGTCCCCCAGTCTCCCAATCTCCCAGTCTCCCGGTCTCCCAGTCTCCCAGTCCCCCAGTCTCCCAGTCTCCCGGTCTCCTAATCTCCCAGTCTCTCAGTCTCCCAGTCCCCCAGTCTCCCAGTCTCCCAATCTCTCAGTCTCCCAGTCTCCCAATCTCCCAGTCTACCAGTCTCCCGGTCTCCCAGTCTCCCAGTCTCCCAATCTCCCAGTCTCCCAGTCTCCCAGTCTCCCAGTCCCCCAGTCTCCCAGTCCCCCAGTCTCCCAGTCTCCCGGTCTCCCAGTCTCCCAGTCCCCCAGTCTCCCAATCTCCCAGTCTCCCAGTCCCCCAGTCTCCCAATCTCCCAGTCTCCCAGTCCCCCAGTCCCCCGGCACAGCATTTGAGCCCAGGCGACCCGAGGGCGCGTGCTGTTGAGCCTCTCACGCAAATGCTTCCCAGGAATTTCAAAATGAGCTGCATCAAACCCAAACTCCAGGGCGACATAATAGCTTCGTGTTATCCGCTCCCTTTCATCGCCCCCCCCCCCCCCCCCAAACCCCCCATCCCCCAGTTTCTTTTACAGCATCTGTCAGAAAAAACAAACACGGGCCGTATGGAAACCGCAGCCAATCCGCCCTTCTCTTACTTTAGCCTGCGTCTGAACCACAGCCGCGCCGCTCTGCTCCTCAAGCAAGCGTCCGGGGTTTTTATTTATTTGGATTTTTTTGTACTGTGACTCCGCCCCGTGCACGTGTCAGGTCCCTGGCGTCATTTGTTGGCCCGAGGTGTCAAAAGTAGTTGGCAGAGAGTCCCGGGCGCCGCGTGCCAACCGCCTAAGAACCCTGTTGACACTACACCTGCTCGGGCAAGCCCGCAGAGGCGAGCACCGTCCGCAGGTGGCTGCTTTTGGCAGAGTGTCTGTGGAAAAAAGATGCAGAGATACCACTACGGCATCCACTCGGGGTGGATACAATATGTGTGTGCGTTTATATTCCTGCGAAAGGTGTTCTGTTGGCTGGCCTGCTTGCTTCGAACCATTCAACCCTGGTGTGTTCAGTACCTTCCTGGGAACTTTGACATGTGTTCAATTCCGGTTCCCAACGATTCTCTATTCGGATTATTTTAAAAAGCAAGGTCGACATTTTTCAATCAGTGTTTTAGGGTTGTAAGTTACACCGCTACTTGGGTTGTCCCCATACCAATTGTTAGGTATTTACATACTTCTCAAAATAAAAGTGACCACAAAAAATGCCATTATTGGCTTTATTTTAACCCTTGTATTATGTTGGAAAAAATGACATTGATTATGTTGCGGGTCGTTTTGACCCATACTGTGTAAATGCACTCAAAACAGTCAAGAAAACAGGTTAAACCCAAAACAATTTTATTTTAGGTTATATAAACACTTAGAAAAGTGACATACAATACATTTTTTATTCCAATTGTATTATGTTAAGGGTCAATTTGACCCAGTTTTTGTGTTGATCAAAGTACTGGTAATCCTTTCTTTTTCTTGCTGAAATCTGGTGACTTTTCCTCATCTAGGGTCATGAACTGGTGTGTAAATCTGGACACTTTGTTGTGTAGTGGAATGTTTGTGCAGAGTTTGTATAAAAGATGATGTTGCGGGTCATTTTGACCCAGGCGCTTTAATGTGGGTAAATAGCTGTTCAGATCCAAAAATAAACATGTCTCCTTGATGTACTTTTTACTTTGATGTCCAATTGTTTGTATTTTGAATGTCTTCGAGACCCAGAGCCAGGTGTGTGAAGAGAGGGAACTTTCTCACACTTGTCCTTGTCTCCTCAGATCTCATACTTCTGGAGCTCATTTTTGGTGAGTTTGTCAAAGAGATGACATGAGAACAGAGACAACGACAAGTTTGAGAAAGTTCCCTCTCTTCACACACCTGGCTCTGTGTCTCAGAGGCAATCAAAATACAAACAATTGTACATCAAAGTAAAAAGTACATCAAAGAGACTTGTTTATTTTGGCTATTTACCCACATTAAAGTGTATGGGTCAAAATGACCCGCAACATCATCTTTGTATACAAACTCTGCAAGACATTCCATTACACAACAAAGTGTCCAGATTTTACACACCGGTTCATGACCCTAGATGAGGAAAAGTCACCAAATTTCAGCAAGAAAAAGAAAGGATAACCAGTACTTTGATAAACACAAAAACCGAAATGGGTCAAATTGACCCTCAACATAATAGAAGGGTTAACATAAAATCTTATGCTATAATAAACATATTGTGACAGTTCCTTGCTGTCGTCGTGCGGGTTCCATGGGCCACTCAGGAAGGACATGGCTTTGAGCAGGTTTGACTCTTTTAGTTTTTCAAATAAATCTTGTCTGCAGTCAGGTCGCTTTTCAGCTCCTTCTCTCCTGCTCGCTACTCGCTCGCTTTCAGCCGTCCACGTCGTCGCTGTCTCCGGCTTGCTCTCTGTCGCTCTCTCTCTTCCGGTACTGCTGCGGGTTCTCCTACTCCTCCTGCCCAGATCTCTCCTCCTTCTACCCTTTTATGCAGCGTAAGGAGAAATGTTAATTGTCTGCCGGTGCGCGATCCACGCACCTGAATTATATTACGGCGTCGCTCCCGGCACGCCCCGCTTCTCCGCTCAGCCGCATTCTCCGCCTCATTCCTTGCTGTCGTCGTGCGGGTTCCATGGGCCACCCAGGAAGGACATTGCTTTGAGCAGGTTTGACTCTTTTATTTTTTCAAATAAAGCTTGTCTGCGGTCAGGTCGCTTTGGCTTTCAGCCGTCCGCGTCGTTGCTGTCTCCGGCTTGCTCTCCGTCGCTCTCTCTCTTCCTGTACTGCAGCGGGTTCTCCTACTCCCCCTGCCCAGATATCTCCTCCTTCTACCCTTTTATGCAGCGTAAGGAGAAATGTTAATTGTCTGCCGGGGCGCGATCCACGCACCTGAATTATATTGCGGCGTCGCTCCCGGCACGCCCCGCCTCATTGCCGCCATCTTGGGCAGGGCTGCAGCGTGCCCCGCCCCGCCGTCAGACTGTCGGCTCCGCCTCTCCACACATATGTTTCTTATTGCAATCAAATACCGTATTTTTCAGACCATAATTCGCAGTTTTTTTCCCTAGTTTGGCCGGGGGTGCGACTTACACTTAGGAGTGACTTATGTGTGAAATTATTAACACATTACCGTAAAATATCAAATAATAATATTTAGCTCATTCGCGGAAGAGACTAAGAAAATGAAATGTCATCAATCGTCACATAGACGTCAACCAATAAGAATTCGGCGGGGGAGGGTCATGGCAGAAGTGCATTGTGGGTCATGGAATGCTAACTGCTATATGCTATATGCTACTGCCGTAGCTATTAAAATGGATCATTTCATGGTTGGCGGTAACTTATAAAAAGTGAACAAAAATGGCGTTGAAAAGGAAATCATGTAGTGCAGATTACAAGCTGGATGTAGTGAAATATGCAGCAGAAAAGGACAAGAGGAAGCGGCGCATACCTTTGGAGTTGGCAGAGTTGTTTAGAAGAGACATCCAGGAAGAAGATTTCATGGGATTTATGGATTAGGAGTGAGAGATAGTTTGGTAAAGGTATAGCATGTTCTATATGTTATAGTTATTTGAATGACTCTTACCATAATATGTTAGGTTAACATAGCAGTTGCTTATTTACGCCTCATATAACCTACACTTATTCAGCCTGTTCTTCACTATTCTTTATTTATTTTAAATTGCCTTTCAAATGTCTATTCTTGCTGTTGGATTTTATCAAATAAATTTCCCCCAAAAATGCGACTGTGAGAGTACCTCACTGTCGTGCGGGTTCCATGGACCATCAAGGAAGGACATCGCTTTAGCAGGTTTGACTCTCGTTTATTTTTTCAAATAAAAGAAGTCTTTTTCGCCGTCGTCGCTCCCACTGCTCGCTCCTCCGTCTTGCTCTTCATCTGCCCCCGTCGTCGTCTGCAGGCTCTCTGACTACTTCTGCCGCAATCTCTCCTCCTTCTCCCCTTTTATACATCGTGAGGAGAATTGATTGTGTCCAGGTGCACGACCCACTCACCTGATCTCGCCTGCGGCCGCGCTTCCTGCAATTCCCCTGCGCCGCTCGCTCGAATTCTCCACCTCCTCTCCGCCATCTTGGGCCGGGCTAGAGCGTGCCCTGCCGCTCTGTCGGACCGTCGGCTCCGCCTCATATATATATATATATATATATATATATATATATATATATATATATGTTTTTTCCTTCTTTATTATGCATTTTCGGCCGGTGTGACGTATAATCGGAGCGATTTATAATCGGAAAAATACGGTAATAATTTTGTCATAATATAATATACATTTCTTTTAGAAGTAAGTAAGTAAATGGGTTGGAAAGACTCTTAAGTTGTCTGCTGATGTTTGCAGTAACATGTTGTGTCATTCCCCATTTTTTCTCAAAATTATGAGGGACAAGCAGTAGGAAATGGATTATTAATCTACTTGTTCATTTACTGTTAATATCTGCTATATTTCTCTTTTAACATTTTCTATCTACACTTCTGTTAAAATGTAATAATCACTTCTTCTTCTGTTGTTTGCATACTTCACATTAGTATCGGGTGATACTACAACATTTCAATTCGATACCAAGTGATTAGAGGATCATACATAATTAAAGTCCTCATGTGTCCAGGGATGTGCTTCTTGAGTTTATAAACAATAACAAAAGAGACAAAAGATTTTGTAATAATAAAAAATATCTATGTAATACATTGTGGTATTGACTATATACGGCTCTTGTACATGGTATCGTTACAGTGGATGTTTGTATAGATTCACCCATTTATTTACATTGAGGAGTGCTAGCTTGCTGTTAGCGGTTAGCCATTGTATCCTCCTACAGTGTGTAGTGAAGCATGTTTAGCTATTTCAAGGCCGATTTGTAAGAAACAAAGTTTATCTGTTGCCATGGAGACAAGAGTTAAGGATGTAGCTAAAACACTGTGGATGGTTGTTAGCCGCTAGTTAGCGATGTTTTAAAGCACCACTTTATATTGAAAAGTATTGAAATACATTTTGGTACCAGTATCGATACAAATATAGGTATCGGGACAACACTGCAGTGTATAATAATACATCTTTTGCGCTTGAATATCAATTTTAAGAAGTATCCTTCCACAGGAGCACACGTTCACGAAAGTTTCACGTTATTTTTGACAACCTCCTAAAAGAAATCCACATACATATTGCTTGTTGTTTATGTGTTAGACAAGCTGCCGATTCCGACAACTATAACTGAAATCGGCCGATACCAATCACACGTATAACTGAATTGTTTTATTTATTTTCAGTAGGTTCTATTAACAGTGTAACGATATCAGCACTTTATTTAAGCCACTTCTTTACTTTCTTTTGTTGCTTACAATTGTTTGAGCAACACTAAGTCAATGATACTCAGGGTTTCCCGCAACAAAGAGCCACCGCCTAAACTAAAGTCTTAACAAGCTGCTCCGCTTAATTCTGCCTCTGCCTCTGTCAGTATGTCCGCAGCACCCAGCATTGTCCCGCCCACAGAGCCGTCTGATTGGTTACACGCAGAGCGGTAACAGCCAATCAGCAGTGAGTATTCAGAGTGCATTGGAGTCAGTGCTCAGGCAGGTAGAGAGGAGAGACGGTGCAGGTTAGCAGGTGAGCATAATGCAGCAGATTCTCCCCAAATTATAATAAACACCTCTTAGTCAACTACTAGTAACATCACGATGAGCCCGTTGACGCTCTGGAAACATAAGCGGAAGCTCAGCTTGCTTGCAATCCTTGAGGTGAAGGCTAATTAGCTTTTAGTTTAACGTTAGCTCACTGTGTACGTGCGTGTGTGTGTGTTACGGACAACTAAGTTATTTCACTTTACCTCTTTCTTTGTTGAAGCAGCAAAAAAGTACATTATGTTAAATAAAGAGTTTCTGTCTGTGATAGTGGATATAATAATGTAAGTGCATCATAAAGCCTACATGAACTCCATGGTGTTCAGGGATGAATAGTCTCTCCTATTGCTATTGTACTATTTTTTCAGATATAGTTACATGAATCATTAGTAATGTAGCAGCCTAGTTTTGAATGGCAGGGTCCCTGCTATCACATTTTGATAAAAATATAACATTTACATAATAAAAATCATTGTTGTAATAAATTACGCATAATGAGTTGAGCATATGTCAGCATGTGGCCCCACTTTTAACTCTTTTTTTTTTTAAGGCAAGGCAAGTCGTTAATTTGACTTAGTCATTATTTTGTCTTAGTAAATCAATATTTACTAAATCAAAACAATGACATACTTAGTATCTTAGGTAACTAGGACTGTTTTGTTTTTACTTTACGGGAAATATATCGAGAAATATATCTTATATTGCCATTCAGCATACGGAGCGGAAAACACAACCAAAAGTTGTAGGTTTCACCACGCCCCCCCAGCCCCTCCCCCGTCCGAGCGACACCACCTTAACTAACATGTTTTCTGGGGGAAACACTGGTGCTTATTAACTAAACAAAAGCAAAAACTACTATCTACTTTTCATTTAAATCCTTTGGTTTTTACGCTCAAAGTCCTCCTGTGTGCATGGAATCGGGCCCTGAGTTTGTAAACATGAACAAAAACGACGTATTTCAGCAAGACAATGCCAAGCCACGTGTTACAACAGCGTGGCTTCATAGTAAAAGAGTGCGGGTACTAGACTGGCCTGCCTGTAGTCCAGACCTGTTCCCATTGAAAATGTGTGGCACAAAATACCACAGCAGAGACCCCGGACTGTTGATCAACTTAAGCTGCACATCAAGCAAGAATGGGAAAGAATTCCACCTGAAAAGCTTCAAAAAATGTGTCTCCTCAGTTCCCAAACATTGACTGAGTGTTGTTAAAAGGAAAGGCCATGTAACACAGTGGTAAAAATGCCCCTGTGCCAACTTTTTTGCAATGTGTTGCTGCCATTAAATTCTAAGTTAATGTTAATTTTCCCCCCAAAAAAAGTTTCTCATAGGGATGCACCGATTTATCGGTAACCGAATATATTCGGCCGAATATGGCAAAAAAAAGCCACATTCGGCCTTCGGTGGAATGAGTTAAAAACAAGGCCGAATAGTGGCGTGTGACGCAATTTTTTGACGCGGTGACGTTGGGATATGTTGTGTACCTGTATAAGTGTATGAGGTTACAAGCACACACTTATTGAGATTTAGTGGGGCCTCTGTTTACATTATTAGCCTGTTATGTAGGCTACCTGTATAAGTGTATGAGGTTACAAGCACACACTTATTGAGATTTAGTGGGGCCTATGTTTACATTATTAGCCTGTTGTGTAGGCTACCTGTATAAGTGTATGTATGTATGTATGTATGTATGTAGGCTACCTGTATAAGTGTATGAGGTTACAAGCACACACTTAATTGAGATTTACTTGAGCCTTCTGTTTACATTATTAGCCTGTTGTGTAGGCTACCTGTATAAGTGTATGTATGTATGTATGTATGTATGTAGGCTACCTGTATAAGTGTATGAGGTTACAAGCACACACTTAATTGAGATTTAGTGGGGCCTCTGTTTACATTATTAGCCTGTTGTGTAGGCTACCTGTATAAGTGTATGTATGTATGTATGTATGTATGTATGTATGTAGGCTACCTGTATAAGTGTATGAGGTTACAAGCACACACTTAATTGAGATTTACTTGAGCCTTCTGTTTACATTATTAGCCTGTTGTGTAGGCTACCTGTATAAGTGTATGTATGTATGTATGTATGTATGTAGGCTACCTGTATAAGTGTATGAGGTTACAAGCACACACTTAATTGAGATTTACTTGAGCCTTCTGTTGACATTATTAGCCTGTTGTGTAGGCTACCTGTATAAGTGTATGTATGTATGTATGTATGTATGTATGTAGGCTACCTGTATAAGTGTATGAGGTTACAAGCACACACTTAATTGAGATTTACTTGAGCCTTCTGTTTACATTATTAGCATATCTACTGTGGCTAAGCAGACTTTAGCCAAAAGGACAATAATTCATTTGTTGTGGGTTTATCCACTTTAATGCACTTTATTTTTTTTTTTGGAATGCATGTTTTGTTTGAAGGCCTAATATAAATGAAAAACTTTGTGCTTTTTTTTTGAAAAGCAAAGGCTACTGGAATATTAAAAAAATGTCAATATTCAATAAAAAATTACTTTATTTGAAAAACATGTCTAAATATTTATTCTAGGCTATTTATGCAATATTAAAAAAATTGTGAAAAACTGCATTCATTATTCGGTATTCGGCCCTCGGCCAAGCGTTTAAATTTTATTCGGCTTCGGCCACAAATTTTCATTTCGGTGCATCCCTAGTTTCTCAGTTCGAACATGAAATATCTTGTCTTTGCAGTCTATTCAATTGAATATAAGTTGAAAAGGATCTGCAAATCGTTGTATTCCCTTTTTATTTACCATCTACACAACGTGGAACTTAAGACCTGGTTCTCATCGATACTTAGTACCTAACACTGTGCCTGAATCGGAGGAAGCAGTTCAACTAGTAACCCAGAAAACTCTGCTGCATGTCTTTCAGACAAATTAGTCTAATTGCTGCTCCACCATGACCCCACTTTTGGGTCTTGACCTTAAAAAGCTCACAAAATTCTCTTTATTTCTGACCCTCTGACCTACGTGCCTCTGAGCCCCGTCGTCTGGGCCACGTAAATTGCCGTCACTTTGACCTGTCAGTCAATGTGACGGACAGACCTGCTCCTCCAAACACTGCGGGGAAACTTTCAGGGAAACAGGAATGCACAAGCCACATATTTGTGCGGAATCCAGTCACGTGACGGCTAAGGTTACGGTTTCCCTTGAACTGGCGCTGCCTGGAAATAACTGCATTTGGCTCAGGTGTCTGTCAGCCAGCTGCATTATGGGGGAAAAACAAAAGACAAAATGAGCTATGACTCCCTCTTGGCATTTGGAGCTGTTATTAGGTTGATATGCACGGACTGGCACACATTTTCAAGCAAGGGATTTACCTCCATTCATCCGTCTTCTTCCGCTTATCCGAGGTCGGGTCTTGGGGGCAGCAGCCTAAGCAGGGAAGCCCAGACTTCCCTCTCCCCAGCCACTTCGTCCAGCTCCTCCCGGGGGATTCTGAGGCGATTAGTGGGCTAGTTTTCAGCTAGCATTTAGGGTGCCAGGCTAGCTATACATATAGCTAGCCTAAATAGCATGTTAGCATCGTTAGCTTGCAGTGACCAAATATGTCTGATTAGCACTCCACATAAGTCAATAACATCAACAAAACTCACCTTTGTGCATTCATGCACAACGTTAAAAGTTTGGTGGACAAAATGAGACAGAAAAAGAAGTGGCATAAAACACGTCTTAGAAAGTCGGAGAAAGTTCTACATGTAAACAAACTAGGGTGAGTTCAAGGTCCGCCAAAATTAGTAGGAGAAAATGGCGCTCACCAAATACTGGAATCAGTGAAGCATGTTTAATATAAACAGTGTGCTTTATAACAATTAGGGAGGTTTGTGTCATGTTTGTCCTCCTACAGCAGGGGTAGGGAACCTTTTTGGCTGCGAGAGCCAAGAATCCAAATATTTTAAAATGTATTTCCATAAGAGCCATAAAATATTTTTTAGCACTGAACACAACTAAACGTGTGCATTTTTAAGTAAGACCAACGTAGAGTATAACAGGTCTCTTATTCTTTGTAATAACATTGCTAGTCTGAAGCTAACTGCGGGAGGGTGGGTGGCCTGCTGGCCTGCAGCGAAGCAGGGTGTTGCCAGGACCAGCCTCGAAATCAGCGAAAGGTGCGTAGAAGGCCCACCTGGGCTTTATAATAAAAATAATGGATTAGATTTATATTGCGCTTTTCTATTGTTAAATACTCAAAGCGCTCACAGAGAAGTGGGAACCCATCATTCATTCACACCTGGTGGTGGTAAGCTACATCTGTAGCCACAGCTGCCCTGGGGTAGTACTGTAATGCTCACCAACAATCGAGTCCGTCATTGCAGGGTTACTTGGAGCTGGGAGGATTGATCCAATATTGATATCAATGATACCAAAGTAATATCAGTGTAAGATGAATACAGTATTGCTCAACAACAATTGAGTGTGTGTCTTTGCAGAGTTTGTTTGGGCTGGCGGTATCCGACATTAACGATACCAAGGTTATCAGATAACTACTGTATTGAAACTGTGGGGATCGATCCAGTATCGATAGTACCGATATCATAATCGTGTCGGTATCAGATAAGTATGCACTGCTTAGCAACAATCTGGTGCGTGTCTTTGCAGGTGTCGTATCGTATTAGTATTAATGATATCATTCAAAATAGTCATTGCAGGGTTGACTTGGAGCTGGGAGGATTGATCCAATATTGATATTAAAGATACCAAGGTAATAACAGTACAAGATAAGTACTGTTGAGATAAGTTTAATCGAGTAGGGATTATGTTTGAGCTGGGAAGGCTGATCCAATATCGATACTACTGATACATGGAAGTATGGGTATCAGATAAGTATTGTGTTGCTCACCAAAAAAATCTAGTCCATCATTGCAGGGTTTACAAAAAGGGAGAAGCTGTAGAAAATGGATGGATGGATGGATTATTGGGGTGGTTTTGCTCGGTTTGTGGAGTGGCCGTGCCGGCGGCTTGGGGGTTGCGGGTTTGATTCCCGCTTCTGCCAGCCTGGTCACTGCCTTTTCTGTCTTTGGGCGGGGCGCTTTGCCCGCCTGCTCCCAGTGCTGGTTTGAATGGAACTTAGATATTGGCTTTCACTATGTAAAGCGCTTTGAGTCACTAGAGAAAAGCGCTATATAAATATAATTCACTTCACTTCACTTCTTTGAGTATCAGTTGGGGACGTCTCTGTGCTGCTGACCTGTCTCCACTTAAGATGATCCCCAGCTGGCCCCGCTATGGACTGGACTCTCACTATTATGTTAGATCCACTATGGACTGGACTCTCACTATTATGTTAGATCCACTATGGACTGGACTCTCACTATTATGTTAGATCCACTATGGACTGGACTCTCACTATTATGTTAGATCCACTATGGACTGGACTCTCACTATTATGTTAGATCCACTATGGACTGGACTCTCACGATTATGTTGGATCCACTATGGACCGGACTCTCACTATTATGTTAGATCCACTATGGACTGGACTCTCACTATTATGTTAGATCCACTATGGACTGGACTCTCACTATTATGTTAGATCCACTATGGACTAGACTCTCACTATTATGTTAGATCCACTATGGACTGGACACTCACTATTATGTTAGATCCACTATGGACTGGACTCTCACTATTATGTTAGATCCACTATGGACTGGACTCTCTCTCACTATTATGTTAGATCCACTATGGACTGGACTCTCACTATTATGTTAGATCCACTATGGACTGGACTCTCACGATTATGTTGGATCCACTATGGACCGGACTCTCACTATTATGTTAGATCCACTATGGACTAGACTCTCACTATTATGTTAGATCCACTATGGACTGGACTCTCACTATTATGTTAGATCCACTATGGACTGGACTCTCACACTATTATGTTAGATCCACTATGGACTGGACTCTCACTATTATGTTAGATCCACTATGGACTGGACTCTCACTATTATGTTAGATCCACTATGGACTGGACTCTCACACTATTATGTTAGATCCACTATGGACTGGACTCTCACTATTATGTTAGATCCACTATGGACTGGATTCTCTCACTATTATGTTAGATCCACTATGGACTATTATGTTAGATCCACTATGGACTGGACTCTCACACTATTATGTTAGATCCACTATGGACTGGACTCTCACACTATTATGTTAGATCCACTATGGACTGGACTCTCACACTATTATGTTAGATCCACTATGGACTGGACTCTCACTATTATGTTAGATCCACTATGGACTGGACTCTCACTATTATGGACTCTCACTGGTTTGAATGTAACTTAGATATTGGGTGGCACTATGTAAAGCGCTTTGAGTCACTTGAGAAAAGCGCTATATAAATATAATTCACTTCACTTCACTACTTAGCAATTATGCAAATGAGCAGATGATGTCATCTCCCCCCCACCTTCATTGACCCGTGACCCACAGCCACAGTTTGATTGATGGACGCAGTAAAGAGGAGCCTGTCGACGTCTTTGGGAGTCACACAAAACTGTTTTACTGTAAAGCCACCCCTACAAACGTGTGTGTGTGTGTGTGTGTGTGTGCGTGTGTGTGTGTGTGTGTGTGTGTGTGTGACAGACATATATATTGTGTGCGCTCCTGTTTTCCTTCACATCTCACTCCAATATTTGCGCGGACATTCCCAGCAGGGGTCCACAGTGCTGCTGATGCAGAGGTCTGGGATGCTGGATGTCCAGCTCCTTGAAGGCTAACTGATGGGATGTGGAAGTCCACACGCTTATGTCACCTAACCCCTGACATGTAGTCTGCACATGTGTGCGGCGCCCAACTCCTCCCTTTCCTGTGCGCTCCACAGACCAGCGCCACCTCCGCGGCTTCCTGTGTGCACGGCAGTGTACATTTCCCAGCGCTCGCCGCCACCGCGGTCGGCCCCTCTGTTTGTTTTAGCTGTTCCTGATATTTCACACATGTTCTACCCTGTCTGGGACCTGGGGATGACCTGCGGACCAAAATGTAATGGTCAAATAATATTGATTATAGGTCGTGTTTTAACGTTTTATTTGTGTTGTAGAATATTGGCTAGGGAATGACCAAAATTCAATAGTCAAATAACATTGATTAAATGTTGTCAAAAGGCATGTTGTTTCAACGTTAGGTTTGAGTTGTAAAATCTTGGTTAGGAAATCACCAACATTTATGGTCAAATAACATTGATTTAACGTCAAAAAGCATGTTGTTTCAACGTTGTATTTGTGTTGTGGAATATAGGCTAAGAGATGACCACAATTCAATAGTCAAATCAACGTCAGAACCCAACATTGATTAAACGTCGTCGAAAAGCATGTTGTTTCAACGTTAGGTTGGAGTTGTAAAATGTTGGTTAGGAAATGACCAACATTAATGGTCAAATAACATTGATTTAACGTCAAAAAGCATGTTGTTTCAACGTTGTATTTGTGTTGTAGAATATAGACTAAGAGATGACCACAATTCAATAGTCAAATCAACGTCAGAACCCAACATTGATTAAATGTTGTCAAAAAGCATGTTGTTTCAACGTTAGGTTTGAGTTGTAAAATCTTGGTTAGGAAATGACCAACATTTATGGTCAAATAACATTGATTTAACGTCAAAAAGCATGTTGTTTCAACGTTGTATTTGTGTTGTGGAATATAGGCTAAGAGATGACCACAATTCAATAGTCAAATCAACGTCAGAACCCAACATTGATCAAACGTCGTCGAAAAGCATGTTGTTTCAACGTTAGGTTGGAGTTGTAAAATGTTGGTTAGGAAATGACCAACATTAATGGTCAAATAACATTGATTTAACGTCAAAAAGCATGTTGTTTCAACGTTGTATTTGTGTTGTTCAATATTGGTTGTAAAATGACCAAAATTAATGGTCCAATCAACGTCAGAACCCAAGATTGATTGAACGTCGTCAAAAAGCATGTTGTTTCAACGTTAGGTTGGAGTTGTAAAATATTGGTTAGGAAATGACCAAAGTTCAATGGTCAAATCAACATTAGAACCCATCATTGATTAAATGTTGTCAAAAAGCACGTTGTTTCAACGTTAGGTTTGAGTTGTAAAATATTGGTTAGGAAATGACCAAAGTTCAATGGTCAAATCAACATTAGAACCCATCATTGATTAAACGTTGTCAAAATGCATGTTGTTTCAACGTTAGGTTTGAGTTGTAAAATATTGGTTAGGAAATGACCAAAGTTCAATGGTCAAATCAACATTAGAACCCATCATTGATTAAACGTTGTCAAAATGCATGTTGTTTAAACAATGTATTTTTTTGTTGTAGAATATTGGCTAGGGAATGACCAAAATTCAATGGTCAAATAACATTGATTAAACGTCGTCAAAAAGCATGTTGTTTCAACGTTAGGTTTGAGTTGTAAAATCTTGGTTAGGAAATGACCAACATTTATGGTCAAATAACATTGATTTAACGTCAAAAAGTATGTTGTTTCAACGTTGTATTTGTGTTGTTGAATATTGGTTGTAAAATGACCAAAATTAATGGTCCAATCAACGTCAGAACCCAACATTGATTAAATGTTGTCAAAAAGTGTGTTGTTTCAACATTAGGTCTGAGTTGTAAAATAGTGGTTAGGAAATGACCAACATTTATGGTCAAATAACATTGATTTAACGTCAAAAAGCGTGTTGTTTCAACGTTGTATTTGTGTTGTAGAATATAGACTAAGAAATGACCACAATTCAATGGTCCAATCAACGTCAGAACCCAACATTGATTAAATGTTGTCAAAAAGCACGTTGTTTCAACATTAGGTTTGAGTTGTAAAATGTTGGTTAGGAAATTACCAAAATGTAATGGTAAAATAACATTCATTAAACGTCGTCAAAAAGCATGTTGTTTCAACGTTATGTTTGAGTTGTAAAATGTTGGTTAGGAAATCACCAACATTTATGGTCAAATAACATTGATTTAACGTCAAAAAGCGTGTTGTTTCAACGTTGTATTTGTGTTGTGGAATATAGGCTAAGAGATGACCACAATTCAATAGTCAAATCAACATCAGAACCCAACATTGATTAAACATCGTCAAAAAGCATGTTGTTTCAACGTTAGGTTTGAGTTGTAAAATCTTGGTTAGGAAATGACCAACATTTATGGTCAAATAACATTGATTTAACGTCAAAAAGCGTGCTGTTTCAACGTTGTATTTGTGTTGTAGAATATAGGCTAAGAAATGACCACAATTCAATAGTCAAATCAACGTCAGAACCCAACATTCATTAAATGTTGTCAAAAAGCACGTTGTTTCAACGTTAGGTTTGAGTTGTAAAATATTGTTTAGGAAATGACCAAAGTTCAATGGTCAAATCAACATTAGAACCCATCATTGATTAAACGTTGTCAAAATGCATGTTGTTTAAACAATGTATTTTTTTGTTGTAGAATATTGGCTAGGGAATGACCAAAATTCAATGGTCAAATAACATTGATTAAACGTCGTCAAGAAGCATGTTGTTTCAACGTTATGTTTGAGTTGTAAAATATTTGTTAGGAAATGACCAACATTTATGGTCAAATAACATTGATTTAACGTCAAAAAGTGTGTTGTTTCAATGTTGTATTTGTGTTGTAGAATATAGACTAAGAAATGACCACAATTCAATGGTCAAATCAACGTCAGAACCCAACATTGATTAAATGTTGTCAAAAAGCACGTTGTTTCAACATTAGGTTTGAGTTGTAAAATATTGGTTAGGAAATGACCATTTATGGTCAAATAACATTGATTTAACGTCAAAAAGCATGTTGTTTCAACGTTGTATTTGTGTTGTAGAATATAGGCTAAGAAATGACCACAATTCAATAGTCAAATCAACGTCAAAACCCAACATTCATTAAATGTTGTCAAAAAGCACGTTGTTTCAACGTTAGGTTTGAGTTGTAAAATATTGTTTAGGAAATGACCAAAGTTCAATGGTCAAATCAACATTAGAACCCATCATTGATTAAACGTTGTCAAAATGCATGTTGTTTAAACAATGTATTTTTTTGTTGTAGAATATTGGCTAGGGAATGACCAAAATTCAATGGTCAAATAACATTGATTAAACGTCGTCAAAAAGCATGTTGTTTCAACGTTAGGTTTGAGTTGTAAAATGTTGGTTAGGAAATGACCAACATTAATGGTCAAATAACATTGATTTAACGTCAAAAAGTATGTTGTTTCAACGTTGTATTTGTGTTGTTGAATATTGGTTGTAAAATGACCAAAATTAATGGTCCAATCAACGTCAGAACCCAACATTGATTAAATGTTGTCAAAAAGTGTGTTGTTTCAACATTAGGTCTGAGTTGTAAAATAGTGGTTAGGAAATGACGAACATTTATGGTCAAATAACATTGATTTAACGTCAAAAAGCGTGTTGTTTCAACGTTGTATTTGTGTTGTAGAATATAGACTAAGAAATGACCACAATTCAATGGTCCAATCAACGTCAGAACCCAACATTGATTAAATGTTGTCAAAAAGCACGTTGTTTCAACGTTAGGTTTGAGTTGTAAAATGTTGGTTAGGAAATTACCAAAATGTAATGGTAAAATAACATTCATTAAACGTCGTCAAAAAGCATGTTGTTTCAACGTTATGTTTGAGTTGTAAAATGTTGGTTAGGAAATCACCAACATTTATGGTCAAATAACATTGATTTAACGTCAAAAAGCGTGTTGTTTCAACGTTGTATTTGTGTTGTGGAATATAGGCTAAGAGATGACCACAATTCAATAGTCAAATCAACATCAGAACCCAACATTGATTAAACGTCGTCAAAAAGCATGTTGTTTCAACGTTAGGTTTGAGTTGTAAAATGTTGGTTAGGAAATGACCAACATTTATGGTCAAATAACATTGATTTAACGTCAAAAAGTGTGTGGTTTCAACGTTGTATTTGTGTTGTTCAATATTGGTTGTAAAATGACCAAAATTAATGGTCCAATCAACGTCAGAACCCAACGTTGATTAAACGTCGTCAAAAAGTGTGTTGTTTTAACGTTAGGTTTGAGTTGTAAAATGTTGGTTAGGAAATGACCAACATTTATAGTAAAATAACATTGATTAAACGTCATCAAAATGCCATGTTTTTTAAAAGTTGTATTTGTGTTGTAGAATATAGACTAAGAATTGACCACAATTCACCCCCCACGGTGGCCTCGGCTTACAGTGACTCCGGTCGATTTCAACCGCTTCTTCTTTGCCTTTGTTGACGCAACACTTTTGAAGTTCGGTTCCCGGCGAAGTCCATCAGATGTGCGTATTTTGTGGCGAGGTCAGGTGTTTTTGAGGGTTTTCAGTGCGAGCCCAAGCAGCTTAGTCAGACATTTAACATGTGTGTTTGTTTTACTCAAACCTTGGATCAGACACAACCCCCCCTGATCCTCACCTGGCCTTCGCATCCAGCGTGCCACCTGTGCCCGTGTTGTTTCTGCCAATACCCGCTGTAACTCCACCCCGTCCCTTTAATATCCGCCATCCCTCCGTCCTCCCCAACTCTATCCTTGGATTTGTTTTCTTTCTCCGCCCGTAGGTGTCTGTGAGAGGCAGAGCAATGTTGGGAGTAAAAACATTAGCTTTTACCATTAATGTTTATTTATGTAGTCCTCAATCACAAGTGTCTCAAAGGGCTGCACAAGCCACAACAACATCCACGGTTCAGCGCCCACATAAAGGCAAGGAAAAACTCACTACGCAGTGGAACATCGATGAGAATGACATTGCAAAACTTTGGAGAGGACCTCATATGTGGGTAAACCCTAGGGGAGACCGGATGCAATGGACATCGAGTGGGTCTGACCTAATATTGTAAAAGTCCAGTCCATAGTGGATCTAACATAATAGTGTGAGAGTCCAGTCCATAGTGGATCTAACATAATAGTGTGAGAGTCCAGTCCATAGTGGATCTAACATAATAGTGTGAGAGTCCAGTCCATAGTGGATCTAACATAATAGTGAGAGTCCAGTACACAGTGGATCTAACATAATAGTGAGAGAGTCCAGTCCATAGTGGATCTAACATAATAGTGAGAGTCCAGTCCATAGTGGATATAACATAATAGTGTGAGAGTCCAGTCCATAGTGGATCTAACATAATAGTGTGAGAGTCCAGTCCATAGTGGATCTAACATAATAGTGTGAGAGTCCAGACCATAGTGGATCTAACATAATAGTGTGAGAGTCCAGTCCATAGTGGATCTAACATAATAGTGAGAGTCCAGTCCATAGTGGATCTAACATAATAGTGAGAGTCCAGTCCATAGTGGATCTAACATAATAGTGTGAGAGTCCAGTCCATAGTGGATCTAACATAATAGTGTGAGAGTCCAGTCCATTGTGGATCTAACATTATAGTGAGAGTCCAGTCCATAGTGGATTTAACATAATAGTGAGAGTCCAGTCCATAGTGGATCTAACATAATAGTGAGAGTCCAGTCCATAGTGGATCTAACATAATAGTGAGAGTCCAGTCCATAGTGGATCTAACATAATAGTGAGAGTCCAGTCCATAGTGGATCTAACATAATAGTGAGAGAGTCCAGTCCATAGTGGATCTAACATAATAGTGGGAAAGTCCAGTCCATAGTGGATCTATCATAATAGTGAGAGTCCAGTCCATAGTGGATCCAACATAATAGTGTGAGAGTCCAGTCCATAGTGGATCTAACATAATAGTGAGAGTCCAGTCCATAGTGGATCTAACATAATAGTGAGAGTCCAGTCCATAGTGGATCTAACATAATAGTGAGAGTCCAGTCCATAGTGGATCTAACATAATAGTGAGAGTCCAGTCCATAGTGGATCTAACATAATGGCGTGAGAGTCCAGTCCATAGTGGATCTAACATAATAGTGAGAGTCCAGTCCATAGTGGATCTAACATAATAGTGAGAGTCCAGTCCATAGTGGATCTAACATAATAGTGAGAGTCCAGTCCATAGTGGATCTAACATAATAGTGAGAGTCCAGTCCATAGTGGATCTAACATAATAGTGAGAGTCCAGTCCATAGTGGATCTAACATAATAGTGAGAGTCCAGTCCATAGTGGATCTAACATAATAGTGAGAGTCCAGTCCATAGTGGATCTAACATAATAGTGAGAGTCCAGTCCGTAGTGGATCTAACATAATAGTGAGAGTCCAGTCCATAGTGGATCTAACATAATGGCGTGAGAGTCCAGTCCGTAGTGGATCTAACATAATAGTGAGAGTCCAGTCCATAGTGGATCTAACATAATAGTGAGAGTCCAGTCCATAGTGGATCTAACATAATAGTGAGAGTCCAGTCCATAGTGGATCTAACATAATAGTGAGAGTCCAGTCCATAGTGGAGCCAACATAATAGTGAGAGTCCAGTCCATAGTGGGGCCAGCAGGAGACCATCCCGAGTGGAGACAGGTCAGCAGTGCAGAGATGTCCCCAACCGATACACAGACGAGCGTTCCACCCCCGGGTCCCGACTCTGGACAGCCAGCACTTCATCCATGGCCATCGGACCTGTGCCCCCCCCCTCCACAAGGTAGAGGGGCGCAGAGGAGAAAAGAAAAGAAATGGCAGATCAACTGGTCTAAAAAGGGAGTCTATTTAAAGGCTAGAGTATACAAATGACTTTTAAGATGGGACTTAAATGCTTCTACTGAGGTAGCATTCCAGAGTACTGGAGCAATAGTTTTGGGGCGAAAGACTGTGGGAAACTTTCTATAGACGAGGATGGAGAAGGCACTTAGCGAGTCTGATAGTGTTCATGGGTTAATTGGCACTTTTGTTGTGTTGTGCATCCTGTTTATATGTTCTGTAAGTGCACGTATTTATTTGCAAGTTTAGTATGTATATACGTGTGTGTGTGTGTGTGTGTGTGTGTGTGTGTGTGTGTGTGTGTGTGTGTGTGTGTGTGCCCCCTTTCCACCCAGTTAGTCAAGTGTGAGTCCAGAACACAAGGCGGTTTGTTCCTAAGCGGCCCGCCCACCACCCAGCAGGCCCGTCAGCACCACTTATTGTGACGACTCATCATCATTGTTGAGTATTGAACTCTGAGAGCAGCTCATTAGGATATTGACCACGTTGGGGTAATTAGTTGGACTCCTCAACTTTGATGGTGCATATTGGAGTGTACACAGCGGCGGGGGCGCCGAAAAGGTGGGGTAAAGGAGACGGATTCTAGGGGCCCATGATGGAGGGTGGGCCAGAGAGGCCCCTAATGATGATGAAATTATAATACAGAGGGGTCCTGTAAAGATTATTTTCATGGGGCCCAGCGGTACCGTATTTTCTGGACCAAAAGGCGCACCGGATTGTAAGGCGCACTGACGATCAATGGTCTATTCAGGGTTTTATTCTTCATACAAAAGACGCATTAAAGGGTCTTAGTATGATTTTGTTTTTCTCATCCATCCATCCATCATCTTCCGCTTATCCGAGGTCGGGTCACGGGGGCAGCAGCCTAAGCAGGGAAGCCCAGACTTCCCTCTCCCCAGCCACTTCGTCTAGCTCTTCCCGGGGGATCCCGAGGCGTTCCCAGGCCAGCCGGGAGACATAGTCTTCCCAACGTGTCCTGGGTCTTCCCCGTGGCCTCCTACCGGTTGGACGTGCCCTAAACACCTCCCTAGGGAGGCGTTCGGGTGGCATCCTGACCAGATGCCCGAACCACCTCATCTGGCTCCTCTCCATGTGGAGGACCAACGGATTTACTTTGCCAGAGCTTCTCACCCTATCTCTAAGGGAGAGACCCAAACTCATTTGGGCCGCTTGTACCCGTGATCTTGTCCTTTCGGTCATAACCCAAAGCTCATGACCATAGGTGAGGATGGGAACATAGATCGACCAGGGAACATATTCACCATGAATTAGTTGCTTATTAACATGCAAATTAGTAATATATTGGCTCTTAATTAGTCATTATTAAGTACTTATTAATGTCTTATTCTGCATGGCCTTACTACACAACCAGTAAGTCTTTAACTAAGAGTCTTCCCCCAATAACTTTAGAATTATTGCTTATTAGTAACCCTAACCCTAATATGTCCCCTAGTGGCCAAATAACTCTAAATTAAGTCTTTGTTACTTAGATTATGTTAGCGTTTCCCGCAGCGCTTTGTTGCTAAGGCGGCCGCCTTAACAACAAAGAGCCACCGCCTTAACTTAAGTCTTAACAAGCTGCTCGGCTTAGTTCTGCCTCAGCCTCTGTCAGTACGTCTCTGCAGCACCCAGCATTGTCCCACCCACACAACCATCTGATTGGTTACACGCAGAGCGATAACAGCCAATCAGCAGTGAGTATTCAGAGCACGTGGAGTCAATGCTCACGGCACAGGCAGAAAGGATAGACAGTGGAGTGAGCAAAAAGGTGATTAGCAGGTCATCCTAATGCAGCGGACTCTCCCCAAATTATAATAAACACCTCCCAGTCAACTACTAGTAACATCACTAAGAGCCCGTTGACATTCTAGAAATATAAGCGGCAGCTCAGCTCGCTCGCAGACCTTGAGGTGAAGGCTAATTAGCTTTTAGCGTAACTTTAGCTCATTTTGCGGTGTGTGTGTGTGTGTTATGGACAGCAAAGCCCTGTCCTTCTGAGAGAAAGAGAAGCATCATTGACCTACAGTTAACAACTAAGTTATTTCACTTTACCTTTTTCTGTGTTAAACGAATAGTTTCCGTCTCGGATAGTGGATATAATAATGTAAGTGCATCATAAAGCCTACATGAACTCCATGGTGTTCAGGGATAAATAGTCTCTCCTATTGCTATTGTACTACTTTTTTCAGCTATAGTTCTATTCATCATCAGTAATGTAGCAACCTACTTTTGATCAACTACGAGCTTCCCAAATGCTGTAATATATAAAAAATGGTGAGTTGAGCATATGTCAGCATGTGGCCCAACTTTTAACTCTTTTGTTCAAACGCTTATTGCAAACGCTTATTTACAGTAAGTCAGGACTGTTTTGTGTTTTGTTTTTATTTTAGAGAAAAAATATCGAGATATACTGTATATATCGTATATTGCCATTCAGCATACGGAGCGGAAAACACAAACAAAAATTGTAGGCTTCTTCACGCGACGAAGCCGGCCTACTTCACCAATTAATTAGCGCCCCGGCGGCAATTCAAGGAAATACGGTAACCCTAACCCTTCTATGTTCTTCTAGTGTCCAAAGAACTCTAAATTAAGTCTTTGTTATTTAGAATATGTTCCCCTTACTAAAGTGTTACCAAAAGTATTTGTGGCCCTCATTTAAACCTTGATGTGGGCTGGATGTTGATTAACCGTGCGGCCCCCATGTGTACGTGCACGACCTTCTGGGCCTGAGATGAAGTGATTGACTTTGCAGGACACCCCCAGGCCTCGTCTGCCTGAGTGGAAACAACAATCGACATCAACACAAGCATGTGCTCAACATGAAGCGTACGTGCTGTCAACTGAATGTTCTGTGCAGGATCTCTGCGGCCATCACTCCTGCGACACCCTGGGAATGGCGGACGTCGGCACCATCTGCTCTCCGGAGAGAAGCTGCGCTGTCATCGAGGACGACGGCCTTCACGCCGCCTTCACCGTCGCCCACGAGATAGGTGAGCGCGGACACACACGCACACGACTACATAAACGGAGACCCAGACGTGTCCTCTGCGGTGGCTGATGATGGCGAGAGTATCGCCAGGTCGCTATGTTTCATACTTGCCAACCTTCAGACCTCCATTTCGGGAGGTTGGGGGTCGGGGGGCGTGGTCGGGGGCGTGGTTAAGAAGTGAAGTGTATTTATATAGCGCTTTTCTCAAAGTGACTCAAAGCGCTTTACATAGTGAAACCCAATATCTAAGTTACATTTTTAAACCAGTGTGGGTGGCACTGGGAGCAGGTGGGTAAAGTGTCTTGCCCAAGGACACAACGGCAGTGACTAGGATGGCAGAAGCGGGGATCGAACCTGCAACCCTCAAGTTGCTGGCACGGCCACTCTACCAACCGAGCTCTACCGGGAGGGGAGGAGTATATTCACAGCTATCCATCCATCCATTTACTACCGCTTATTCCCTTTGGGGTCGCGGAGGGCGCTGGTGCCTATCTCAGCTACAATCGGGCGGAAGGCGGTGTACACCCTGGACAAGTCGCTATCTCATCTCAGTATGTGTAGAAATATTTATTTGTAACTGAATCACTTGTTTATTTTTCAGCAAGTTTTTAGTTATTTTTATGTTTTTTTCCAAATAGTTCAAGAAAGACCACTACAAATGAGCAATATTTTATACAATTTAATTAATCAGAAACTGATAACACTTCTTTATCTCTTATTTTCAGCCAAAAATGCTTTGCTCTGATTAGGGGGTACTTGAATTCAAAAAATGTTCACAGGGGGTACGTCACTGAAAATGGTTGAGAACCACTGCTCTAAAAGCCGTAGATGTTATTGTCACATATGCATGTACAGTAGATGGCAGTATTGTCCTGTTTAAGAGTGTCACAACATTGCTGTTTACGGCAGACGAACTGCTTTACGGTAGACGAAAACGTGACTGCTGTTGTTGTGTGTTGTTACCTTGCTGGGAGGACGTTAATGAAACTGCCTAACATTGCTGTTTACGGCAGACAAACTGCTTTACGGTAGAGGAAAACGTGACTGCTGTTGTTGTGTGTTGTTACCTTACTGGGAGGACATTAATGAAACTGCCTAACATTGCTGTTTACGGCAGACAAACTGCTTTACGGTAGAGGAAAACGTGACTGCTGTTGTTGTGTGTTGTTACCTTACTGGGAGGACATTAATGAAACTGCCTAACATTGCTCTTTACGGCAGACAAACTGCTTTACGGTAGACGAAAACGAGACTAATGTTGTTGTGTGTTGTTACCTTGCTGGGAGGACTTTAATGAAACTGCCTAACATTACTGTTTACGGCAGACAAACTGCTTTACGGTAGACGAAAACGTGACTGCTGTTGTTGTGTGTTGTTACCTTGCTGGGAGGACGTTAATGAAACTGCCTAACATTGCTGTTTACGGCAGACAAACTGCTTTACGGTAGACGAAAACGTGACTGCTGTTGTTGTGTGTTGTTACCTTGCTGGGAGGACTTTAATGAAACTGCCTAACATTACTGTTTACGGCAGACAAACTGCTTTACGGTAGACGAAAACGTTACTGCTGTTGTTGTGTGTTGTTACCTTGCTGGGAGGACGTTAATGAAACTGCCTAACATTGCTGTTTACGACAGACAAACTGCTTTACGGTAGACGAAAACGTGACTGCTGTTGTTGTGTGTTGTTACCCGCGCTGGGAGGATGTTAATGAAACTGCCTAACATTGCTGTTTACGGCAGACAAACTGCTTTACGGTAGACGAAAACGTGACTGCTGTTGTTGTGTGTTGTTACCTTGCTGGGAGGACTTTAATGAAACTGCCTAACATTACTGTTTACGGCAGACAAACTGCTTTACGGTTGACGAAAACGTGACTGCTGTTGTTGTGTGTTGTTACCTTGCTGGGAGGATGTTAATGAAACTGCCTAACATTGCTGTTTACGGCAGACAAACTGCTTTACGGTAGACGAAAACGTGACTGCTGTTGTTGTGTGTTGTTACCTTGCTGGGAGGACTTTAATGAAACTGCCTAACATTACTATTTACGGCAGACAAACTGCTTTACGGTAGACGAAAACGTGACTGCTGTTGTTGTGTGTTGTTACCTTGCTGGGAGGACTTTAATGAAACTGCCTAACATTACTGTTTACGGCAGACAAACTGCTTTACGGTTGACGAAAACGTGACTGCTATTGTTGTGTGTTGTTACCTTGCGGGGAGGATGTTAATGAAACTGCCTAACATTGCTGTTTACGGCAGACAAACTGCTTTACGGTAGACGAAAACGTGACTGCTGTTGTTGTGTGTTGTTACCTTGCTGGGAGGACTTTAATGAAACTGCCTAACATTACTATTTACGGCAGACAAACTGCTGTACGGTAGACGAAAACGTTACTGCTGTTGTTGTGTGTAGTTACCGCGCTGGGAGGACGTTAATGAAACTGCCTAACAATAAACCCACATAAGAAACCAAGAACTGGCCCTCGATCATTCTACAGTTACAACGTCATTGGGCAGACACGCTGTTTATATTGTGGGAAAGCGGACGTGAAAACAGGATGTCCTCACTCAGGTCCGCATGGAGCTGGAGGGGGCGTGGCCTCCAGCTCCGACTGAATTTCGGGAGATTTTCGGGAGAAAATTTGTCCCGGGAGGTTTTTGGGGGAGGCACTGAATTTCGGGAGTCTTCCGTAAAATCCGTGAGAGTTGGCAAGTATGCTGTGTTTGTCTTCGCTCAGTCCCGCCGTCGTTTCTCGCGTCGCCATAACGCTTGGGTTCTTCTCTCCCTCCGCCGCCTCAGGCCATTTGCTGGGTTTGTCCCACGACGACTCCAAATTCTGCGAGGAGCGCTTCGGCGTGAACAGCGACAAGAGGCTCATGTCCTCCATCCTCACCTCCATCGACGCCTCCAAACCCTGGAGCCGCTGCACCTCGGCCACCATCACCGACTTCTTCGACGACGGCAACGGTGAGAATTTTTTGGCGCCGACAGAAGCAAACATCTGGAATTATTTTAAAAGTGAGAGCTCTTGAGAGCCTGTTAAAGATTTATACTATTGCTGAAAATTGCATCCATGTGAGCTCGACCTGCTTCTCTATCACCGAGCCAGGAATGTTGTTCGCGGTGTTGAAAAAATTGCAATTCTTATTTGTAACAATTCTTACATTTTTTAATTAATTATGAATTCCCTCATATTGTTGATGTAGATGTCCATATCTGCTTATTTGTTTTTTACTTTATTAAATGTTTAGGCGGAATTTTATTAAACACAACCAGTTTTCTTTGAAGTAATTGGTTATATGAAGTTAATCATAGAATCATCAATCAATCAATCAATCAATCAAAGTTTATTTATATAGCCCTTAATCACAAGTGTCTCAAAGGGCTGCACAAGCCAAAATGACATCCTCGGCTCAGATCCCACATCAGGGCAAGGAAAAACTCAACACAATGGGATGACAATTAGAAACCTTGGAGGGGACCGCAGATGTGGGCACCACCTAGGCAAACGGTGCAATGGACGTCGAGTGGATCTAGTTAATAGTGTGAGAGTCCAGTCCATAGTGGATCTAACATAACAGTGTGAGAGTCCAGTCCATAGTGGATCTAACATAACAGTGTGAGAGTCCAGTCCATAGTGGATCTAACATAACAGTGTGAGAGTCCAGTCCATAGTGGGTCTAACATAATATTGTGAGAGTCCAGTCCATAGTGGATCTAACATAATAGTGAGAGAGTCCAGTCCGTAGTGGATCTAACATAATAGTGAGAGTCCAGTCCATAGTGGATCTAACATAACAGTGTGAGAGTCCAGTCCATAGTGGATCTAACATAATAGTGAGAGTCCAGTCCATAGTGGATCTAACATAATAGTGTGAGTCCAGTCAATAGTGGATCAAACATAACAGTGAGAGTCCAGTCCATAGTGGATCTAACATAATAGTGTGAGAGTCCAGGCCATAGTGGATCTAACATAATAGTGAGAGTCCAGTCCATAGTGGATCTAACATAATAGTGAGAGTCCAGTCCATAGTGGATCTAACATAATAGTGAGAGTCCAGTCCATAGTGGATCTAACATAATAGTGAGAGTCCAGTCCATAGTGGATCTAACATAAAAGTGAGAGTCCAGTCCATATTGGATCTAACATAATAGTGAGAGTCCAGTCCATAGTGGATCTAACATAATAGTGAGAGTCCAGTCCATAGTGGATCTAACATAATAGTGTGAGAGTCCGGTCCATAGTGGATCTAACATAATAGTGAGAGTCCAGTCTATAGTGGATCTAACATAATAGTGAGAGTCCAGTCCATAGTGGATCTAACATAATAGTGAGAGTCCAGTCCATAGTGGATCTAACATAATAGTGAGAGTCCAGTCCATAGTGGATCTAACATAATAGTGTGAGAGTCCAGTCCATAGTGGATCTAACATAATAGTGAGAGTCCAGTCCATAGTGGATCTAACATAATAGTGTGAGAGTCCAGTCCATAGTGGATCTAACATAATAGTGTGAGAGTCCAGTCCATAGTG
The DNA here is from genome assembly GCF_033978795.1 of Nerophis ophidion. Lineage (NCBI taxonomy): Eukaryota > Metazoa > Chordata > Actinopteri > Syngnathiformes > Syngnathidae > Nerophis > Nerophis ophidion. Next base: position 33,723,288 of record NC_084637.1, read on the forward strand.
GATCTAACATAATAGTGAGAGTCCAGTCCATAGTGGATCTAACATAATAGTGAGAGTCCAGTCCATAGTGGATCTAACATAATAGTGAGAGTCCAGTCCATAGTGGATCTAACATAATAGTGTGAGAGTCCAGTCCATAGTGGATCCAACATAATAGTGAGAGTCCAGTCCATAGTGGATCTAACATAATAGTGAGAGTCCAGTCCATAGTGGATTTAACATAATAGTGTGAGAGTCCAGTCTATAGTGGATCTAACATAATAGTGAGAGTCCAGTCCATAGTGGATCTCACATAATAGTGTGAGAGTCCAGTCCATAGTGGATCTAACATAATAGTGAGAGTCCAGTCCATAGTGGATCTAACATAATAGTGAGAGTCCAGTCCATAGTGGATCTAACATAATAGTGAGAGTCCAGTCCATAGTGGATCTAACATAATAGTGAGAGTCCAGTCCATAGTGGATCTAACATAATAGTGAGAGTCCAGTCCATAGTGGATCTAACATAATAGTGTGAGAGTCCAGTCCATAGTGGATCTAACATAATAGTGTGAGAGTCCAGTCCATAGTGGATCTAACATAAAAGTGTGAGAGTCCAGTCCATAGTGGATCTAACATAATAGTGTGAGAGTCCAGTCCATAGTGGATCTAACATAATAGTGAGAGTCCAGTCCATAGTGGATCTAACATAATAGTGAGAGTCCAGTCCATAGTGGATCTAACATAATAGTGTGAGAGTCCAGTCCATAGTGGATCTAACATAATAGTGAGAGTCCAGTCCATAGTGGATCTAACATAATAGTGTGAGAGTCCAGTCCATAGTGGATCCAACATAATAGTGAGAGTCCAGTCCATAGTGGATCTAACATAATAGTGAGAGTCCAGTCCATAGTGGATTTAACATAATAGTGAGAGTCCAGTCCATAGTAGATCTAACATAATAGTGTGAGAGTCCAGTCCATAGTGGATCTAACATAATAGTGAGAGTCCAGTCCATAGTGGATCTAACATAATAGTGTGAGTCCAGTCCATAGTGGATCTAACATAATAGTGAGAGTCCAGTCCATAGTGGATCTAACATAATAGTGTGAGAGTTCAGTCCATAGTGGATCTAACATAATAGTGAGAGTCCAGTCCATAGTGGATCTAACATAATAGTGTGAGAGTCCAGTCCATAGTGGATCTAACATAATAGTGAGAGTCCAGTCCATAGTGGATCTAACATAATAGTGTGAGAGTCCAGTCCATAGCGGGGCCAGCTGGGGATCATCTTAAGTGGAGACAAGTCAGCAGCGCAGAGACGTCCCCAACTGATACTCAGAGGAGTGGTCCACCCCAGGTCCACCCAGGGTCCTGACCTTGAACAGCTAGCGGGTCATCTGTGGTCGCCTGATAACCTTTCCACGTAGGAGAGGGGGACAGAGCAGAAAAGAGACGGCAGATCAACTGGTCTAAAAGGGGGGTCTATTTAAAGGCTAGAGTATACAAAATGAGGATGGGACTTAAATGCTTCTACTGACACCCAATGTTATTAAAAAAGTGTTCATTTTGAATGGAGAATCTATTCTGAATCCAATCGTTAACCCCAAGAATCCGATCCAATCGTGTGTTCCCAAAGATTGTTATTATACTCATCAAAGATCATGTCGCTTAAGTAATTAGACGTTTCCAGAGGATGCCAAAATTCCATTTCTGTAACCCGTTATTGGATGGACTTAATCATGATACGCTGTGTGTTGTCCGCGCTGCAGCCGAGTGCCTCCTGGACTCTCCCCGCCAGCCTCTGCCGGGCCCCGAAGAGCTGCCAGGGCAGAGTTATGACGCCGTGCGCCAGTGCCGCCTGGCCTTCGGTCCGGAGTACACGGTCTGCCCCGGGATGGACGTGTGCTCTCGGCTCTGGTGCGCCGTGATCCGCCAGGGACAGATGGTGTGTCTGACCAAGAAGCTACCGGCGGTGGAGGGGACCCCCTGTGGCAAGGGCCGCATCTGCCTCCAGGGGAAGTGCGTGGATAAAACACGCAAAAGGCACTACTCGGTAAGGGCCGACAAATACTTCCTTTATCGGCCAGCTGGACGATTCATCGAATTCTAATCACTAATAAAATGTTAACTTCTCACGATTTAAAAAATACTGTAATCGAAAAAAACATTTACCGTATTTCTTTGATTTGCCACCGGGGCGCTAATTAATTCAAAACCTCTTCTCACTCCGGCGCTTACCAAAGGCATGCAGTAAATTCAGGCCTGCGCTTAAACATTTGAGTGTGATGTAAGGATACCATCATGAAAAGCACATTTAATTAAAAAAAACGTAATTCCATGAAGTCCATGCGCAGCTCCTTCCGATCAAAAGCATCGATAACTTGTTTATAGAAGTCTTCCTTATCTTTCTTCAGTTTTAAAAGTCTCTCTGTCTCGATGGAGATCTTCCTTTATTACCTCCTGCTTCCATTGAAAGTCCAGTTTAGAAAACTGTTTTATTTTAGATATGTAATCCTCCATGTTAAAAGTGCAAGCGAGAGGAAAAAAATAAACGATGGCTGCTTGTTGTCACTTCTTCTGCAGCCAGCATTTTATTCATGGCCACTGGACCTGTGCCCCCCCCCCCCCCTTACAAGAGAGAGAGGGGGGCAGAGGAGAAAAGAAGAGAAATGGCAGATCAACTGGTCTAAAAAGGGGGTCTATTTAAAGGCTAGAGCAGGGGTGACCAATGCGGTGCCCGCGGGCACCAGGTCGCCCGTAAGGACCAGATGAGTCGCCCGCTGGTCTGTTCTAAAAATAGCTCAAATAGCAGCACTTACCAGTGAGCTGCCTCTATTTTTTAAACATTATTTATTTACGAGCAAGCTGGTCTGGCTTTGCTCTACATTTTTAATTCTAAGAGAGACAAAACTCAAATAGAATTTGAAAATCCAAGAAAATATTTTAAAGACTTGGTCTTCACTTGTTTAAATAAATTCATTCATTTTTTTACTTTGCTTCTTATAACTTTCAGAAAGACAATTTTAGAGAAGAAAATACAACCTTAAAAATGATTTTATTGTTTTTTTAACATATACCTTTTTACCTTTTAAATTCCTTCCTTTTCTTTCCTGACAATTTAAATCAATGTTCAACTATTTTTTTTTTTTATTGTAAAGAATAATAAGTACATTTTAATTTAATTCTTCATTTTAGCTTCTGTTTTTTCGATGGAGAATATTTGTGAAATATTTCATCAAATTTATGATTAACATTCCCCAAAAATATTCTGGCCAATCTAGAAAATCTTTAGAATCAAATTTGAGTCTTATTTCAAAGTCTTTTGAATTTCCTTTAAAATTTTTGTTCCTGAAAATCAAGAAGAAATGATGATTTGTCTTTGTTAGAAATATAGCTTGGTCCAATTTGTTATATATTCTAACAAAATGCAGATTGGATTTTAACCTATTTAAAACATGTCATCAACATTCTAAAATTAATCTTAATCAGGAAAAATTACTAAAATGTTCCATAAAAAGAATTTTTTAATTTTTTTCAAAAAGATTTGAATTAGCTAGTTTTTCTCTTCTTTTTTTCGGTTGAATTTTGAATTTTAAAGAGTCGAAATTGAAGATAAACTATGTTTCAAAATTAAATTTTCGTTTTTTTCCTGTTTTCTCCTCTTTCAAACCGTTCAATTAAGTATTTTTTCATCATTTATTCTCTACAAAAAATGTTCCGTAAAAGGAAAAAAAATGTACGACGGAATGACAGACAGAAATACCCTTTTTTTTTGTATATATATATATATAGATTTATTTATTAAAGGTAAATTGAGCAAATTGGCTATTTCTGGCAATTTATTTAAGTGTGTATCCACCTGGTAGCCCTTCACATTAATCAGTAGCCAAGAAGTAGCTCTTGATTTCAAAAAGCTTGGTGACCCCTGGGCTAGAGTATACAAATGGGTTTTAAAATGCGAATCAAAAGATTCTACTGAGGTAGCATCTCTAACTGTTACTTGTAGAACATTCCAGAGTACTGGAGCCCCAATAGAAAACGCTCGATAGCCCGCAGACTTTTTTTGGGCTCTGGGAATCACTAATAAGCTGGAGTTTTTTGAACGCAGATACAATCGACAAGATAGGACATCCAGTTGTTTTTCTTACTTATATTTAAAGTTAAGTTTTGATGGTACAGTAAATACTTACCGTGTTTATCAATCCACACACTCATCATCATTATTTTTGCCACGATGATCCAGACCGAGTGACGACCCTTTGCTCTGTGTCGCAGTCATCCAACCATGGCAGCTGGAGCTCCTGGGGTTCCTGGGGCGCCTGCACCAGAACATGCGGCGGCGGAGTGCAGTTCGCCCAGCGGCTGTGCAACAACCCGCCACCGCGCAACAACGGGCGCTACTGCACGGGGAAGAGAGCCATCTACCGGTCTTGCAACGTTGCACCGTGTTCACCATCCAGTGAGTGTTGCAAGGTCTACTGTACTTGTACCGAGGACTTGGTCTCTAGAATAAAATCTGTTATTGTTCTTCAGATAAGAGTTTCCGCCAGGAGCAGTGTGAGGTGCGCAACGGCCCACAGACAGACCCCAAAGGTGTGAAGACCTTTGTGGAATGGGTGCCCAAATATGCAGGAGTTCTCCCTAAAGACGTGTGCAAACTCACCTGCCGGGCAAAAGGAACCGGCTACTATGTGGTGTTCTCACACCGGGTGAGCCGGGGTCATTCTCCTTCATTTCAAGGCTTTTCTCAGGGCATTGAACCGAAGACAATAATCCAGACCTGGACAAATTAGGCTTTTCTATCTGGTCTGCTGGACATTCCCCCAAAAATGTGTTTGATCCTTAAGATCAGTGGTCCCCAACCTTTTTGTATCCGCGGACCGGTCAACGCTTAATAATTTGTCCCGCGGCCCGGGCGGGTGTCCTTTTTTTTTCTTATTTTTTTTTCTTCTTTGTCATGAAAAAGGGACTTTTTTGTCATGAAAAATTTAGTTTTTTGTGGTTGGTGCACTATTTGTAAGTGTATATTGTGTTTTTATTATTGATTTAATGAAAAAAAATATATATTTTTTTTATTTATTTATTTATTTTTTTTATAAAAAAAAATTCTGCGGCCTGGTACCAATCGGGCCACGGCCCGGTGGTTGGGGACCACTGCTTAAGATGGAAAGTGTAGCTGCCATTATGATGTGCACTCATGTTTTCTAATGACCCTACATCTTGAGCTATACAAAGTATTTCAATGCTTGGAATCTGCGCTTTTGATTGATATACTAGTTACTATGGTCATCTAATTAGTTACTATGGTAGTCTAATTAGTTACTATGGTCATATAATTAGTTACTATGGTAGTCTAATTAGTTACTATGGTCATATAATTAGTTACTATGGTCATATAATTAGTTAGTATGGTCATCTAATTAGTTACTATGGTCATCTAATTAGTTACTATGGTCATCTAATTAGTTACTATGGTCATCTAATTAGTTACTATGGTCATCTAATTAGTTACTATGGTCATCTAATTAGTTACTATTGTCATGTAATTAGTTAGTATGGTCATCTAATTAGTTACTATGGTCACCTAATTAGTTACTATGGTCATCTAATTAGTTACTATGGTCATCTAATTAGTTACTATGGTCATCTAATTAGTTACTATGGTCATATAATTAGTTAGTATGGTCATCTAATTAGTTACTATGGTCATATAATTAGTTAGTATGGTCATCTAATTAGTTACTATGGTCATCTAATTAGTTAGTATGGTCATCTAATTAGTTACTATGGTCATCTAATTAGTTACTATGGTCATCTAATTAGTTAGTATGGTCATCTAATTAGTTACTATGGTCATCTAATTAGTTACTATTGTCATCTAATTAGTTATTATGGTCATCTAATTAGTTACTATGGTCATCTAATTAGTTACTATGGTCACCTAATTAGTTACTATGGTCATCTAATTAGTTACTATGGTCATCTAACTAGTTACTATGGTCATCTAATTAGTTACTATGGTCATCTAATTAGTTAGTATGGTCATCTAATGAGTTACTATGATCATCTAATTAGTTACTATGGTCATCTAACTAGTTACTATGGTCATCTAATTAGTTACTATTGTCATCTAATTAGTTATTATGGTCATCTAATTAGTTACTATGGTCATCTAATTAGTTACTATGGTCACCTAATTAGTTACTATGGTCATCTAATTAGTTACTATTGTCATGTAATTAGTTAGTATGGTCATCTAATTAGTTACTATGGTCATCTAATTAGTTACTATGGTCATCTAATTAGTTACTATGATAATCTAATTAGTTACTATGGTCATCTAATTAGTTACTATGGTCATCTAATTAGTTACTATGGTCATCTAATTAGTTAGTGTGGTAGTCTAATTAGTTACTATGGTCATGTAATTAGTTACTATGGTCATGTAATTAGTTACTATGGTCATGTAATTAGTTACTATGGTCATCTAATTAGTTACTATGGTCATCTAATGAGTTACTATGGTCATCTAATTAGTTACTATGATAATCTAATTAGTTACTATGGTCATCTAATTAGTTAGTGTGGTAGTCTAATTAGTTACTATGGTCATGTAATTAGTTACTATGGTCATCTAATTAGTTACTATGATAATCTAATTAGTTACTATGGTCATCTAATTAGTTACTATGGTCATCTAATTAGTTACTATGGTCATCTAATTAGTTAGTGTGGTAATCTAATTAGTTACTATGGTCATCTAATTAGTTACTATGGTCATGTAATTAGTTACTATGGTCATGTAATTAGTTACTATGGTCATCTAATTAGTTACTATGGTCATGTAATTAGTTACTATGGTCATGTAATTAGTTACTATGGTCATCTAATTAGTTACTATGGTCATCTAATGAGTTACTATGGTCATCTAATGAGTTACTATGGTCATCTAATTAGTTACTATGGTCATCTAATTAGTTACTATGACCATCTAATTAGTTAGTGTGGTAGTCTAATTAGTTACTATGGTCATCTAATTAGTTACTATGGTCATGTAATTAGTTACTATGGTCATGTAATTAGTTACTATGGTCATCTAATTAGTTACTATGATCATCTAATGAGTTACTATGGTCATCTAATGAGTTACTATAGTCATCTAATTAGTTACTATGGTCATCTAATTAGTTACTATGGTCATCTAATGAGTTACTATGATCATCTAATTAGTTACTATGGTCATCTAATGAGTTACTATGGTCATCTAATTAGTTACTATGGTCATCTAATTAGTTACTATGGTCATCTAATTAGTTACTATGATCATCTAATTAGTTACTATGGTCATCTAATGAGTTACTATGATCATCTAATTAGTTACTATGGTCATCTAATGAGTTACTATGGTCATCTAATTAGTTACTATGGTCATCTAATGAGTTACTATGATCATCTAATTAGTTACTATGGTCATCTAATTAGTTAGTATGGTCATCTAATTAGTTACTATGGTCATCTAATTAGTTACTATGATCATCTAATTAGTTACTATGGTCATCTAATGAGTTACTATGATCATCTAATTAGTTACTATGGTCATCTAGTTAGTTAGTATGGTAGTTTAATTAGTTACTATGGTCATCTAATTAGTTAGTATGGTCATCTAATTAGTTACTATGGTCATCTAACTAGTTACTATGGTCATCTAATTAGTTACTATGGTCATCTAATTAGTTAGTATGGTAGTTTAATTAGTTACTATGGTCATCTAATTAGTTAGTATGGTCATCTAATTAGTTAGTATGGTCATATACGTCGGTGGTCCCCAACCACCAGGCCGCGGCCGATTGGTACCGGGCCGCAGAAGAATTTATTTTAAAAAATATATAAAAATATATATATATTTTCTTTTTTTTTTTCTTTGTTTTTTAATTAAATCAACATAAAAAACACAATATACACTTACAATTAGTGCACCAACCACAAAAACCTCCCTTTTTCATTACAAAGAAGGGAAAAGAAAAAAAAAAGGCCCCCAAATTATTAAGCGTTGACCGGTCCGCGGGTACAAAAAGGTTGGGGAGCACTGATCTAAATTACAGCAGCTTGGACGAGTGGGTGGGGAGCATTTCCACCGATGGCGGTATGGCGTAGTGCAGTGGCCCCAACCACTTGATTGGTACTGGGCTGCAGAAGAAATTTTATTTGTATTTTTTTATTTTTTATTAAATCAACATAAAAAACACAACATACATATATATATATATATAGATATATATATATATCTATATATATATATATATGATTGCCGAGGCCTGTGATAATCTCTCCTCCAAGCAGGCTTGATCCCTTCATGCCCACAGATATGACATCTCTAGTCCGGGGTTGTCCAAACAGGCCCGCCGGCGTCTTTAACTTGGTCTCAGCGCCCGAGAGACAGTCAATCAATCAATCAAAGTTTATTTATAAATCCCTAAATTACGAGTGTCTCAAAGGGCTGTACAAGCCACAACAACATCCTCAGCTCAGATCCCACTGCAAAATCAGTGGGATATTTTATGTTAGAGGTGGTGTTTTTTCATATTATATGCTAAATGCTAATGTACAGCTGCCGATGCGACACCATTTGGTGGCCATTGATTGTAACTAACATTGGTTGATTATACTTTCATGTAAATTCAGCATAGCTATGAATTATATGTCACAATCCAAACAACCTTCCCTAGTCATGGATGCAGGAAAAAAATTCAACTAGCATAAACGTGGTCACACTTAACACAACCTGCTCACTGAACTTTGTGGCTATTATAGCACGGATTAAATTGATTTAATTTAATTACTGAATTTGGCACCATTTTCTTAGAACCGAGCTGTCCTATCTATGTCTGTGAGCAAGAATTTATGAAGCCTGCTCCCATGAGAGGCAAAATGTCCTATAAGACAATGCAAACATTCTAGTAGTGATCGATTCAATGCCCTTAGAATATTGGTCAGAAGGTTTCTGCAACGTTTGCGTAAAACAAAGCTGAGAGATGTTAACTTCCACCTTGGTTTCAGGTGATAGACGGGACCGAGTGCCGTCCTTACAGCAGCTCGGTGTGTGTGAAAGGGAAATGCGTCCGAACAGGCTGCGACGGCATCATAGGCTCCAAGCTTCAGTTTGACAAGTGCGGCAAATGTGGAGGCGACAGCACCGGGTGCATACGGGTTGTGGGTAACTTCACCAAGAAAAGGTAAGACGAAATACTGGACCTGCGCCTTGTGGACGGGCTTTGGCAATGACGTCTTAGTTATGTTGACATATGGGGGCGACATGGCTCAGATGGTACTTATGACCCTTTATATATATGTATATATATATATGTATATATATATGTATATATATATATTTATATGTATATATATATATGTATTTCTATATATATTTTTATATATGTATATATGTATGTATGTATATATATACATGTATATATATGTATGTATTTATATATGTATATGTATGTATGTATATATGTATGTATATATATACATGTATATATGTATGTATATATGTATATATATATATATACGTATATATATATATATATACATACATATATATATATATATATATATATATATATGCGGCTGAGATAGGCTCCAGTAGCCCTTGCGACCCCAAAAAGGGACAAGCGGTAGTAAATGGATGGATGGATATATATATATATATATATATATATATATATATATACATATACATATATATATATACATATGTATAAACAAATATATATATATATATGTATATATATATATATATATATACTAGGGGTGTAACGGTACGTGTATTTGTATTGAACCGTTTCGGTACGGGGGTTTCGGTTAGGCACGCAGGCGTACCGAACAAGTTCGGAAGCAGAAGTCTTCACAAGCTGCTCTGCTTTCTGCCTCTGTCTCTGCCCCATTGTCCCGCCCACACAACCATCTGATCGGTTACATACAAAGCCAATCAGCAGTGCGTATTCAGACTTCAGAACAATGTAGTCAATGCTTTAGCGTCGAGCGGAGATATTCGTCTAGCAGGGAAGGAGCGGACTCTACCCAAATTATACTAAACACTTCCCAGTCACAACTATTACAAACATCACTGTGAGCCCGTTGACCTTCTAGAAACTTAAACTGCAGCTCAGCTCGCTCACAGTATAGGCTTGAGGTGAAGGCTAATTAGCTTTTAGCGTAACGTTAGCCCTTTTTATATGTAGAAGAAAGGATTTTTCATTTTATTTAATCACAGCAACAACTTGAGGCAGTTTAATGTGGATTAACGTGGGCAGAATTATTAGAGTGTTCCCAATGTTAAAAGGATAAAGCCATTGTTTACAAATTTGGGAAATAAATAACCAAAAAATGTATATTTTGTTGTTTTCGTACTGTACCGAAAATGAACCGAACCGTGACCTCTAAACCGAGGTACGTACCGAACCGAAATTTTTGTGTACCGTTACACCCCTAATATATATTTGTATTCGTATTTACATACGTATATACTGTCATGATCCGTAGTCTGGATCATGTTTAGTTTAGTTATTTTCTGTTAGTTTGGACTCCCTTTGTTGTTTGTGTACCTTTTTGTGAGTCAGTTTGGTCACCATGGCAACATATTAATTTCACCTGCTAAGGGTTCCAGACGCACACCTGTTTTTGTTAATTACTTCCTTATTTAAGCCTGCCTTGTCCCGTCAGTCGGTCTTGGTCCCTTGTTTGCGGTATGCAACTGTTTTGTTGGTAATTACTAGGTTTCTTGTTACCTGATCCTGTGCTAGTGTTAGCATTAGCTTCTGTGCTTTCGCCACGCGTTTCTTTTCGTCTGTTTTTGTGCCAGTGTTTTGTTATTAAATCATTCTTAACTTTACGTTGTTGTCCGGAGTGTCTATGTTTGCGTTGGAGGAACGATCCCGCATTAAAATGCGACCCCCACGTGACATATACGAATATATATATAAAGGTTTTGGGTTTTTTTGTTGTTTTTTATCGATTTTTTTAAATTATGAATTGATTCGGAATTGGGGTGAATAAGTATCACAATTCAGATGTGGAGCGATTTTTTTTTTTGTGGACCCCTAACAACCGTGCATGTTCAGATGGATTATTGAGGACACACATGATGGTTTTCCTTGTTGACACTTTGATACTCCTTGCCTGCATTCTACTTGCTCATCACCATCCTTCCCTCTGCCAAACAGCAAGGGCTACACCGACGTGGTGAAGATCCCCGCAGGCTCCACCCACATCAAGGTCCGCCAGCACAAAGCCAAAGACCAGAGCCGCTACACCGCCTACCTGGCCCTGCGACGACCCAGTGGGGATTACCTCCTCAACGGCAAGTTCATGATCTCCACCTCCGAGACCATCATTCCACTCAACGGCTCTGTGCTCAACTACAGCGGCTGGAGTCAAAAGGATGAGTGGCTTCACAGCATGGGCCCCGGAGCCCTCCGGGAAGCCCTGGTGGTCCAGATCCTTGCGACGGACGCCAAAAAGCCTCTGGACGTCCGCTACAGCTTCTTCGTGCCGCGCAGGACCACACCTCAGCTTGTCCCTAACCTGAATGTAGCCCGTCTGCAGGGCACCGCCCCCGTCCCGACCAGAACCACCACCGGCGGCGCCGCTACGTCCCCCTCCGCCCAGACTCCGGCCGCCGCTAGCTCCACCTCCCCGCCGGGGCCGCAGTGGGCGACGGGAGGCTGGATGAGCTGCTCCAGGACTTGTGACACGGGCTGGCAGAGCAGGACGGTGCAGTGCCGGGACCAGGGCGGGAAACTGTCCAAGGGCTGCCTGCTGAGTTCCCGCCCCTCGGCCTTCAAACACTGTCTTGTGAAGAAATGCTGAAAAGGGCAGGACGGGGCCGGGAGGACCATGGACCGATGAACTTGGGACATTCTGTAGACCGGGACTGAGAATGTTGTGGAGCAAGTCTCACTGAGAGCTGGCAGAACCCAAGCTAACCCAGAGACCATTTGGACTTTGCTTCCAAACGTCTCGTCGTCCGGCCTCCAGCCGACTCCCGAGACACGACGACCAACAGTGGGCGGGGCGACCCGGTCATGCTGTGTTGTAAACGGTGCTTTTCAGTGCGTCCGAGCAGCACAACAACCCGGTCGGTTTAGTCGGGGAAACAACCTTAGCGAGACGGAGAGGAATTCTCTCTGCATCAACTCAGGAAGAACGTTCTTCCTTACGACACAAACTTCACTTTCCTATTTCTCTGCCCAGAGTCCAGGGGGGGAAATAACCCAAATTGACTGCTGGAGGGGTAAAGTAACCACAGACCTCCTTAAAGGCCTACTGAAATGAGATGTTCTTATTCAAACGGGGATAGCAGCTCCATTCTATGTGTCATACTTGATCATTTTGCGATATTGCCATATTTTTACTGAAAGGATTTAGTAGAGAACATCCACGATAAAGTTTGCAACTTTTGGTCGCTAATAAAAAAGCCTTGCCTGTACCGGAAGTAGCAGACGATGTGCGCGTGATGTCACGGGTTGTGGAGCTCCTCACATCTGAACATTGTTTACAATCATGGCCACCAGCAGCGAGAGCGATTCGGACCGAGAAAGCGACGATTTCCCCATTAATTTGAGCGAGGATGAAAGATTCGTGGATGAGGAAAGTGAGAGTGAAGGACTAGAAAAACAAAAAAGGACAATAGAGTGGGAGCGATTCAGATGTTATTAGACACATTTACTAGGATAACTCTGTGTGGCGCAGTGGGAGAGTGGCCGTGCGCAACCCGAGGGTCACTGGTTCAAATCCCACCTAGAACCAACCTCGTCACGTCCGTTGTGTCCTGAGCAAGACACTTCACCCTTGCTCCTGATGGGTGCTGGTTGGCGCCTTGCATGGCAGCTCCCTCCATCAGTGTGTGAATGTGTGTGTAAATGTGGAAGTAGTGTCAAAGCGCTTTGAGTACCTTGAAGGTAGAAAAGCGGTATACAAGTACAACCCATTTATCATTTATCATTTATTTAACTCTGGAAAATCCCTTATCTACTTATTGTGTTACTAGTATTTTAGTGAGATTATATGGTCGTAGGCTTCACGGTGTCAGAGGGGTTAGTGCGTCTGCCTCACAATACGAAGTTCCTGCAGTCCTGGGTTCAAATCCAGGCTCGGGATCGTTCTGTATGGAGTTTGCATGTTCTCCCCGTGAATGCGTGGGTTCCCCTCCGGGTACTCCGGCTTCCTCCCACTTCCAAAAAACATGCACCTGGGGATAGGTTGATTGGCACCACTAAATTGGGGGGGTTTAGCTCGATTGGTAAAGTGGCCGTGCCAGCAACTTGAGGGTTGCAGGTTCGATTCCCACTTCTGCCAACCTAGTCACTGCCGTTGTGTCCTTGGGCAAGACACTTTACCCACCTGCTCCCAGTGCCACCCACACTGGTTTAAATGTAACTTAGATATTGGGTTTCACTATGTAAAGCGCTTTGAGTCACTAGAGAAAAAGCGCTATATAAATATAATTCACTTCACTTCATAGTGTGTGAATGTGAATGTTGTCTGTCTATCTGTGTTGGCCCTGTGATGAGGTGGCGACTTGTCCAGGGTGTACCCCGCCTTCCGCCCGATTGTAGCTGAGATAGGCACCAGCGCCCCCCGCGACCCCAAAGGGAATAAGCGGTAGAAAATGGATGGATGGATATATGGTGGTACCTGTACAACCTGGAGGTCGACGGGTGGTGGCGATGCCCATCTCTGCCCTTCGCAAGGGACCCTCTTCGAAACACGATCTTTGGAAATGATCGCTGCATAAAACACTGTACTTTGTGTGTGTGGTCCAATCCAACCGTGTTCGCTTGACCGCTCTGTTCCATAGTAAAGCTTCACCGCCATCTTTCGGGAATGTAAACAATGAAACACCGGCTGTGTTTGTGTTGCTAAAGGCGGCCGCAATACACCGCTTCCCACTTACAGCTTTCTTCTTTGACGTCTCCATTATTCTTTGAACAAATTGCAACACAGATTTCCAGAATACTGTAGAATTACGCGATGAAAACAGACGACTTATAGCTGGGAACGATGCTGGAACAAGATGTCCTCTACACTGCGTGACGTCACGCGTCATCATACCGAGACGTTTTAGCATGATACTTCCGAGCGAAATTTAAAATTGCAATTTAGTAAACTAAAGCGGCCGTATTGGCATGTGTTGCAATGTTAATATTTCATCATTGATATATAAACTATCAGACTGCGTGGTCGCTAGTAGTGGCTTTCAGTAGGCCTTTAACCTTCATGGAGACAAATCACACCTTTGGTGCAGTGCTTCATTTTTGAAGTGTGTGTGTGTGCAATGCAAAGACATTCCACTGGCATATAAATAATTGGTATGCACGCCCTAGCATTCCAAAATACCGATTTACAGCATACATCTTTAGACCATGAACGATATCGATGTGTGTTATCGTCCAGGCATCATCACAGAGCTCGGTGCACGTCTGCACACCTCACTGACACACACCAGTAAGAAAAAGTCTACGAGGGTTCATTTGTGTCCTTATTACAAAAGTTTTTTTTTGGACATCGAATTTATATACCTGGATTTTTAGCAATCGCTACGAGCATTTTTTCTCTCTCCCAATTCAATCGAATTTCTGAAGCCCCGAGCATGCATGAAAACGCACCAATTTTTGAAAAATGTTTTAAAGTTAGTGACAGCACGGTGGTACAGGGGTTAGTGCATCTGCCGCACAATACGAATGTCCTGAGTTGTCCTGGGTTCAATCCCGGGCTCGGGATCTTTCTGTGTGGAGTTTGCATGTTCTCCCCGTGAATGCGTGGGTTCCCTCCGGGTACTCCAACTTCCTCCCACCTCCAGAAACATGCACCTGGGGATAGGCCCCTCCCACCTCCAAAGGCATGCACCTGGGGATAGGCCCCTCCCACCTCCAAAGGCATGCACCTGGGGATAGGCCCCTCCCACCTCCAAAGGCATGCACCTGGGGATAGGCCCCTCCCACCTCCAAAGACATGCACCTGGGGATAGGTTGATTGGCAACACTAAATGCTCCCTAATGTGTGAATGTTGTCTGTCTATCTGTGTTGGCCCTGTGATGAGGTGGCGACTTGTCCAGGGTGTACATCGCCTTTTGCCCGAATGCAGCTGAGATAGGCTCCAGCGACCCCGAACGGGACAAACGGTAGAAAATGGATGGGTTTTAAAGTTAAAGTACCAATGATTGTCACACACAAACTCTAGGTGTGGTGAAATTTGTCCTCTGCATTTGACCCATCCCCTTGATCGCCCCCTGGGAGGTGAGGGGAGCAGTGAGCAGCAGCAGTGGCCACGCTCGGGAATCGTTTTGGTGATTTAACCCCCAATTCCAAGCCTTGATGCTGAGTGCCAAGCAGGGAGGTAAAGGCTCCCATTTTTATAGTCTTTGGTAACTTCCATTCATCCATCCATTTTCTACCGCTTATTCCCTTTTGGGATCGCAGGGGGCGCTGGTGCCTATCTCAACTACAATCCGGCGGAAGGCGGGTACACCCTGGACAAGTCGCCGCCTCAATGAAGGACCAACTCATAATAACTTTTTTTTCGTAATTCTGACTTTTTATTTTGTGACTTTCTCTCATAATTCTAACTTTTATTTCAGAATATCAATTTGTATCTCATAATT
Source organism: Nerophis ophidion (assembly GCF_033978795.1). Lineage (NCBI taxonomy): Eukaryota > Metazoa > Chordata > Actinopteri > Syngnathiformes > Syngnathidae > Nerophis > Nerophis ophidion. The sequence goes on from NC_084637.1 coordinate 33,738,931, forward strand.
CTGACTTATCTCATGGTCATGACTTTTTTATCACATGATTTGGACTTTTTCCCCATAATTTCAACTTTTTATCTCTATATTCTAACTTTTTATCCGATAATTTAACTTTTTTATCTCATAACGTTTTCTTTCATAATTCTGACTTTATTATCTTGTGACGTTTTCTCATAATTCTAACTTTTTATCTCATAATTCTGACTTATCTCATAGTGATGACTTTTTTATCACATGATTTGGACTTTTTCCTCATAATTTTTCCTCATAATTTCAACCTTTTATTTCTGTGTTCTAAGTCTTTATCCGATAATTTAACTTTTTATCTCATAATAACTTTTTTTTTCAGAATTCTGACTCTTTAGCTCATGATGACTTTTTCCCCGCGACCCCAAAAAGGGAATAAGCGGTAGAAAATGGATGGATGGACTTTTTCTCACCATTTTAACCTTTTATCTCATAATATCAATTTTTATCTCATAATTCTGACTTGTCTCATGGTCATGACTTTTTTATCACATGATTTGGACTTTTTCCCCATAATTTCAACTTTTTATCTCTATATTCTAACTTTTTATCCGATAATTTAACTTTTTTATCTCATAACTTTTTCTTTCATAATTCTGACTTTTTATCTTGTGACGTTTTCTCATAAATCTAACTTTTTATCTCATAATTCTGACTTATCTCATAGTCATGACTTTTTTATCACATGATTTGGACTTTTTCCTCATAATTTCAACCTTTTATTTCTGTGTTCTAAGTCTTTATCCGATAATTTAACTTTTTATCTCATAATAACTTTTTTTTTCATAATTCTGACTCTTTAGCTCATGATGACTTTTTCCCCGCGACCCCAAAAAGGGAATAAGCGGTAGAAAATGGATGGATGGACTTTTTCTCACCATTTTAACCTTTTATCTCATCATTTTTACTTTTTATCTTATAATTCTGACTTTCCCATCTGATATCTTTTCCTCCGAATTTTTTATTTTTATTATATAATTTTTCCTTTTCATCTCATAGTTATTTTTTTTTTAATGAAAATAATTAGCATAATTAAAAGTTAAAAAAATTCAGTGTCCAAAAACATACTTTTGCTGTGCATCCACAGACTGACCTCCATAAAACGGCCTCTGGCCGAGCAGCAAGAACAGCACTGAGCTTGTAATTTATTGTTTGTACAACTGGTGTGAGGTGAGCTTTATTTATTGTAGTAATTTTGTACCAAATGACTATTGAACTTAGGACTGTGCAGAATCCGCAGTGTAAGAATATAGTGTTTGTTTGCTAGTCATGAAACGATGTACATAAAATATCTATATTTAAAGAAGTTGGTGTCTGTCTCCTTCACTTGTTTGCACGTTTACAGGAACAAACTTAAGCCAATGAACTGTCTGTCCTGCCTTTTGAGAAGCAGGTGAAAGTAAACAGGAAACTAAGCAGCAGTGTTTTGTCACGTGAATATTTTAAACCAGGGCTGCCACTTTTTCTATTTATATTTT
>NC_084637.1:33742929-33747929 GCF_033978795.1 Nerophis ophidion
ATGTTCGTATATTGAAATTAAAAGTAATAAAAAGACAATTTGACGACGGGGGCTGCTTCTGCGTAAAAGTAGATTTCCACCTTAAGAACTCAGCGGCCCCTTTGGATGTTGGGTCGCCCGGCCTGGGTCGACCAGAGCCGCCTTGGCCCGGCGGAGGTGGTCCGCCCGTCACGGTGCCGACCTGAGGCCTCTTTCACTCCAGAAAAAGTCATCTGTCGAAAGGGTTAAAACGCCAAGCTCCACTGTCTTTCTCTACCATGATTGATTATTGTGGCAGCGCTCCAGGGTTTGGCCCCTCGCACATCAAAGGGGTCCCGAGAAAGGGGCGGGACCCCGGGGGCCAGGGGCGTATATAAGGAGGGGAGCCGGGCAGAAGTTGGGAAAAGAGACCAAAAGCAGGCACTTGAGAGGAAGACCTGGCGGATTTTACTACTGAGATCCAACTTTTCTTTAAATGGAATTTGCACTGGATGTCACATTGTAGACTTTTTTCTGTTCAGTTTGTCAAACATTTGAAGGACTTTTTTATTGTCATTCTCTCTGCTTGGATTCCACTTTTATGATGTGGCTCTGCTGTGTTTCTGTTGCTTTGATGGCCGCGCTGTGCGTCGGCGCTTGGGAAGAAAGCACCGTGCTTCCAGTCCGGTTAGACGCCGCCGATGAGACGCGGCTGTACCGGCTGGACGTATTCGACCAAGAGTTCACCTTGCAGCTGGAGCCCGATCACACCTTCCTGGCCCCGGGGTTCGTCTTCCACGTTGTGGGGAGTCCCGAGTCCCAGCCCAGCCCGGCGCCGGAGATCCACCGGGACGACTCGGAGTGTTTCTTCTCGGGCACCGTGAACGGGGACCAGCACTCCGCCGCCGCCCTCAACCTGTGCCAGGGACTCCGGGGTGGATTTTACTTGGACGGGCAGGAGTTCTTCATCCAGCCGCTGGACGAGACCGAGAAGGTGCACGTCGTCCGCCGCAGGGGGAGAGCCGTCCCGGCGGGAGAGGAGAGCGCCAAGTGTGGGGTCAACGAGGACGAGGCCAGGGTGCCGAAGAATCTGCAGACGGAGCCCGGACACTCGGAGCAGACCGGTAAGAAATATTGGACATTTTATATTTTATTGACGAAAATTTAAATCCATTCAAGACTTAACTTTTGACAGAAGGGGCGGAGTTACGGCTCAAAGTGGGCGGGAGTACTTCTTTCGGAAGATGGAGGAAGGCGATACTGTGATTTTTGGCATCGGTCCGATACTGATCATTTAAAGATTTTCCGATTTTAAAAAAAGTATTTAACTTTTTATATATATATAAACTGTCTTTTTTTTAAGCATTCCATCCTTCCATGCATTTCCTACCGTTTGTCCCTTTCGGGGTGGCCGGGTATGCTGCAGCCTATCTCAGCTGCATTATTATTTTTTTAATCATTTATATATTTATTTATTTTTTTATGGGGGTGAGTTGTTTTCTCAGTACCTGTATTATGATTTACCTATCAATTGAATAAATACATATTTTAAAAAAGTATAAAAATAATTTACGGAATTGTATTGTCATACAAGTCCACATGAGAAGGCACCTTTTTGGAAAAAATTTCAAAATAAAAAATATTATTTATCAAACGTTTATCGTGTTTGTAATCACAATAAACCCCAGGAGAGAAAAAGGTGTAAAGTAGGGTCGGGAATCTTACATCTTTTAAACAAATCTCACAGTATATTATTGGCATAAAAAAAAGAAAATTAGGTTACCAAAAAAAAAAATCAAACAGATTTTTGAAAAGTATAAATCGATTTAAAAACGTAATTAATTTTTCTGCAATCCTCTCGAAAGAAATATTAATAATAATTTTTATATCAACAAAATAAATACATTATCCAGATTTTTCCTTTTTACTTGATACATTTGAGGGAAACAATGCAGATTAAGTAAAAAATAAATAAACTAGTATTGATTTCCATTAACCCCAAAATATTTTTTTAGGCCATAGGTTATATAACAATGAATAAACATAACAATATAAACAACTGAATAAAAAAAATATAACATATCGATATCATCATGGATATCTGCCCGATACGGATACCGACCTTGATATCGATATTTGGGTCGATATAGGATGGGGGGAGGCGAGTGTGGAAGGAGCTTATTCACCTCCTGGTACAGAAATCTGTCCCATAATAGAAAGGATTTTCTTCCCCACACACTTAAAGTTTCCGACACAAAATGTCGTTTGAAGAATGTGTTAGTCATCAAAGGGCAGAATAAAAAAAAAAATCCAGAAATGAAAAGACCACGCTGTGTTTATAAGAACCCTTCTTGTAACTGTTAATCTCTTCAGAGTGCGTATTTAAAAATAACACAAAGGTTCTCCCCGTCCCTTCAGACCACCACAGAACCAGGCGTTTTGTTTCCACTCCTCGCTACCTGGAGATCATGTTGGTGGCCGACCAGTCCATGGCCGAGTTCCACGGCGCCGGCCTCAAAGCCTACCTCCTCACCATCATGGCCGTGGCCTCCCGCCTCTACCGCCACCCCAGCATCCATAACTCCATCAGCCTGGCGGTGGTGAAGGTGCTGGTGGTCTACGAGGAGGAGCGAGGCCCTCAGGTGTCGTCCAACGCCGCCATGACCTTACGCAACTTCTGCCAGTGGCAGCGGCAGCACAACCCCCCGAGTGACCGCCACCCGGAGCACTATGACACCGCCATGCTCTTCACGAGGACGGTAAGTCTGACACACGCAGAGTAAGCATGAGGAAGACAATATTTATGGACTAACTCATCGGCTTCTGTAGGATTTGTGCGGCGCTCATTCCTGCGACACTCTGGGAATGGCAGATGTCGGCACCGTGTGCGACCCGGACAGAAGCTGCTCCATCATTGAAGACGACGGACTGCAGGCTGCGTTTACAGTAGCACACGAGCTAGGTGAGTTCTACAGGATCACTGTCTCACTGTCCGCAGGGGCTAGCACCAAATCCTGGACCTTCTACAGGGCCCCCAATACCACCCTAAACCTTAACTTTAATCAAGGGTTCTTGAATGCAATCCAGTTCTGATGTCGTTTTTAGTCCCCCCCCCATTTAGGACGCACTGCTAAACGGATGTGCATGTCTCTGCGTAGGTCACGTCTTCAACATGCCTCATGACGACGCCCAGCTGTGCTCCGGCGTTAACGGCCCCCACTGGGGCTCCCACATGATGGCCTCCACCCTGGCCAATCTCGACCAGCAGCAACCGTGGTCCCCCTGTTCCGCCCTCATGGTCACCACCTTCCTGGATAACGGCCACGGTCAATGCCTGCTCGATAAGCCCGCCAAGCCTCAAGCGCTCCCCCAGCCTCTTCCGGGGACGGTCTACGACGCGGACCACCAGTGTCGCCTGACCTTTGGTGACGACTCCCAACACTGTCCCGACCTGAGCACCACCTGCGCAGCCCTGTGGTGCACAGTGACAACTTCCAACGGTTTGCTGGTTTGCCAAACCAAGAACTCCCCGTGGGCGGACGGGACACCGTGTGGACACGATAGCTACTGTCTGGCCGGACAGTGTCTCACAAAGAGCCAGGCCGTCAAACATCAGGTAGGGAGCCGGACTCCATCCAAAGACATTTTGTTTTGAAGTTTGACCAAAAAACTAAACCAGTGTGAACGTTGTGTTTCCAGATTCCTGTCAACGGTGGCTGGGGAGCGTGGGGTCCTTGGGGTGACTGCGCTCGAACCTGCGGCGGAGGAGTGCAATACTCTTTCCGGTCCTGCGACAACCCTTTGCCTAAGAATGGAGGCAAATACTGTGAAGGCAAGAGGATCCAGTACCGCTCCTGTAACACTGAAATCTGCCCCGACACCAATGGTAAGTCAGTGCTAACTAAAGTCCAACTTTGCTGGGATTTGGACAACGTAAACCTAACCTCTGGTTCATTTTCTTAGGTCTGTCCTACCGGGAGGAACAGTGCCTGGCTCACAACGACATGTCCGCCCAAGTGTCCCTGGGTTCGGGAGAGGGTGTTGAATGGGTGCCCAAATACGCCGGAGTTTCGCCCAAAGACCGTTGCAAGCTAGTGTGTCGGGCAAAGGGGACGGGATACTTCTTCATCCTTAAATCTAAGGTGAGATTTGGAGATTTTACGGTAACATCTTTTCACGAAGTTGTAAACTGTAAGTAGATTAGATATAATTATTGAATACCATTAAAATCGAAAGAAAGATTACTATTTCAGCGGGCCCCTTGTCCCGCTGTAGAGGAAAAGTTGGGCCCAGATGTAAAAAAAAGTTGCGACCCCTGTCCAGTTCTATCCTTTCATCCATCATCTTCCGCTTATCCGAGGTCGGGTCGCGGGGGCAGCAGCCTAAGCAGGGAAGCCCAGACTTCCCTATCTCCAGCCACTTCGTCTAGCTCTTCCCGGGGGATCCCGAGGAGTTCCCAGGCCAGCCGGGAGACATAGTCTTCCCAACGTGGCCTCCTACTGGTTGGACGTGCCCTAAACACCTCCCTAGGGAGGCGTTCGGGTGGCATCCTGACCAGATGCCCGAACCACTTCATCTGGCTCCTCTCGATGTGGAGGAGCAGCGGCTTTACTTTGAGTTCCTCCCGGATGGCAGAGCTTCTCACCCTATCTCTAAGGGAGAGACCCAAACTCATTTGGGCCGCTTGTACCCGTGATCTTATCCTTTCGGTCATGACCCAAAGCTCATGACCATAGGTGAGGATGGGAACGTAGATCGACCGGTAAATTGAGAGCTTTGCCTTCCGGCTCAGATCCTTCTTTACCACAACGGATCGGTACAACGTCCGCATTACTGAAGACGCCGCACCGATCCGCCTGTCGATCTCACCATCCACTCTTCCCTCACTCGTGAACAAGACTCCTAGGTACTTGAACTCCTCCACTTGGGGCAGGGTCTCCTCCCCAACCCGGAGATGGCATTCCACCCTTTTCCGGGCGAGAACCATGGACTCGGACATGGAGGTGCTGATTCTCATTCCGGTCGCTTCACACTCGGCTGCG
>NC_084637.1:33750429-33832929 GCF_033978795.1 Nerophis ophidion
GTGTGTGTGTGTGTGTGTGTGTGTGTGTGTGTGTGTGTGAGAGAGAGAGAGAGTGTGTGGAGACCTAAAGAGGGACTTGTCTCCTGCTACTACTTCATAAGTAAGTCTCTCCTGCCTTCTGCGAAGGCATCTTGTTTTTTTTTTCCCAGTTGTCTCTTTTGTACAGAATATCCCAACATTATTTATTTTTGTACAGCCTGTTATGTGTAATCATGTGGCCTCTTTTAATATTATTTTTTATTTGTTTTTAAGATCACAGAAGGAAGTAGAATATAAAGAGTATTTATACAGTGTTTTATATATATATATAAATATGGTCCTAGGTTCATGAATAAAATATCACGGTGACTCATGCGAGTATTGTCTCCTCTTTTGTCACACGCACGCGATCCCGCCGCCAAAAATGACCTTGCATGCGGCGTCCCCACTGCCCGGGCTGGTTTTCCTGTAATTGTGAACAATTAGAAAGCAGATTAGACGGACGCATCATATTCAAATGCTTCAGCACATTTTCTGACTCTTGAGTGTGGCAAAGAAAATAAATAACGAGCTTACTTTTTTTACCTGCTTTTCATGCCTGCAGCATCATTGCAGCTGGCAAGAAACATCTGGAAGACATTTGGAATCATTGCTGCTCCATGTGGGTGGCAGAGCTAAATTATCCTTCATCTCAATGGCTTCCTTGCGTGGTGGATTTTCAGACTTTGTCATTCTGTGCAAAAAACTTAGAGGAGAGAACTTTTAAAACTGTTGTCTGTGACTGCAAATTGAAGGTTTTGACCAGGGGGGGTAAATGAATTTGCCTATATATATATATATATATATATATATATATATATATATATATATATATATATATATATATATATGTATGTATATGTAGGTGTGGGAAAAATCACAAGACTACTTCGTCTCTACAGAACTGTTTCATGAGGGGTTCCCTCAATCATCAGGAGATTTTAATGGAAGCATTCACATACAATGGTTTATAAAGGGCACAGAGTGGGGGGGTACAGGCAGGCGTAGGGGCGTGGTGATTGGCTCATGTGTTACCTAGGAGGTTTTTCCGTCTGTGGCGGCATGTTGAAATGATTTCGCTGCACTTGTTGAGGGATGACAGGTCTGGATGATATATAATAAACAGTTTCTCTTTCAAGCATAGGTTGCATCTTTTATTACCACTGTTGTAAGGTGTGCTGGATGCAAGAATTTGCCATGTTATTGAATATTCAACATTATTGGCTTTGAGGTTCCAAATGTGTTTGCTGAGCTCTGTAGAATTCCGCAAAGTCTGGTTTCTAAAGGAGGCGTTGTGATTATTCCATCTTGTTTTGAAGACTCCTTCGGTTAATCCTACGTACGTGTCGGATGTGTTAGTGTCCTTGCTGGGAGAGGATTGAGGGAACCCCTCATGAAACAGTTCTGTAGAGATGAAGTAGTCTTGTGATTTTTCCCACACCTACATATTGCGCTCTACCACGGTATCGAGCACTATTCTCGTCAAACATTTACATCCACTTATAAAGAACATAATGTCATGGCTGTCTTGAGTTTCCAATAATTTCTAAAACTCTTATTTTTTGATTGGAGCACATTCATGTGTTAGTCACAAAAAAAAATCATGAAGTTTGCTTCTTTTATGAATTTATTATGGCTCTACTGAAAATGTGAGCAAATGTGCTGGGTCATAAGTATACATACAGCAATGTTAATATGTGCTTACACGTCATATTTGTTGCGTCCGTTCTATTTTATTTTATGCTAAAATCCACAATGTTCACATTCGTTAAGTTTGTAGTTATGTTACCTTGATTTCGGCTACTGTGTCATTTTAATAATTGTTTTGCTCCTATTATAATTGTAATATTTGAATGATGATAAATGAATGTGTCGTGGCAGTTGCGAATTTCACAAACGAGGGTGTTTGAGGAAACACTCCATTGCTTTTCCAAACATTTTTTATAGTGAACTGCTAACATTAGAAACCTAAACAGGACATGCTTAAAGTTGAATGACTTTGTAAAAACACTGAAACAAAGTCTACGTCGATTGTGTTCTTCATGGTGTTTTTGAAACTTTACCAATTTTGTTCCTCAGAATTTTCAACTGACTTGAAGTGTTTTGCCAAGAGGATTTTTTGTAATGTGAACATTTTCAGAATGTGATTGTTTTCAATTTTGGCCAAAGTAAAACAAAGAAAACTATCTGAAAATGTCTTCATTTAAAAGTTTTGATGCCAAGATTTTACCAGTCCGGCCCGCGTGGTTTTAGAATTTCCTTCATGCGGGTCCTGAGCTAAAATGACACCCCATGATCTAAAACTGATCTAATGCTCTTTTTTTTTTTACGCTAAAATTCTGCCGACTGCCAGTTTTTTCCCCACAACACCATTTTTACAGTGTACATGTTAACAGATCATTTGCTTTAAAATCATAAGTTAAACAGTTATTTAAGTATTTTTTTAATTTTAACCCCCCATTTTTGGGGGAATATATGATAGTATAATATTTCATGCATTATTAGATATTATTAAAGTTTAAAAGGTACGCAACTGCATGCAGTTCATGTATTGTTTTCTGTCGAAATAGAAAGAAGGAATACATTTATTGAGAAAAGATAAAGAACTTTATTATTGCATATTGTGGTGTATTGCAGTGGTGGGGCCAAAGTTTGACATCTGTAGCTTACCAGGTTGCTTATAAAAAAAAATTGATAGCTTATTCGATAATACAGATTGTTGGTGATGTCATTCATGTATGGGTTGAACATTTTTGGTCCTAAGATTGACCCCTGGGGTACACCGTCGACCATATCTCAGCTTGAAGATGTGCGTCCTTTGAGCTTCACATGTCACTTCCTGTTTGTCAAACAGCTTTTCACTCTAAGTTGACTGAAGGTAAAGTCATGCGGTCAGGATTTTACTCAGGTGGAAGTAGGAGGTATGAAACATTCAAAGAGGGTGGGAGGATGGTGACTCACAACGAGAGTTCTCAAACCACTTTAGCATAAAAAGAGTGAAACTGTTGATGCAGCCAGTAGTCAATATGACTCCTTCCAAACTGTAATAAAACGATGTGAAGGGCGTGGAAGACCTTGGTTCGAAGAGGGCTGAGCAGATAGTATCGATACTGAGGGTAGATGCAATATCAACTCAACACTAAATTTTTAAGTTCTCTTCTATTCTCAGAAATATTTGTGTGTTATGTTGTGTTGTTTATATGTTACATTGTGGATGTTGTTACATGTTTATTTATAATTTTATACGGTTTCAAAACAACAGGTTTGTGCTCAAAAAAGAGCTTTGGGGGCAAAAGCCGAAGAAATTGAATGAGATTCTTATAGTACTAAATAACATTTAAAAAGGTTTTGTTTCGTTATATTTGCACCACTGACACTATTTTGCTCAACAGTTGTGTGTAGTAAAATGGATTGATTGCATTATTTTGTTGCTTCAAGAACCCAAGAGTTCAGGGGCCGGACATCAAAATGTGGATGTTTGCAGGTTATATTCCTTTGAGACTATGTTTACTTAATTGCAAAGTAAACACATTGGCGTTCAATTGATGAATTAAATATTCTGCCCTCGCTACTTGTTTGTAGCATGTGCAGCTTGACAGATAGTTAACAGCATAAAGAAAGAGAAACCCCAGAAGTTTTGCTGAGGATTGATGTTCCTTCTTTTGAAGTCTTTTTCCTCATCAGTTAAAATCCTTTACACATCTTCCTTCATTTAGGTTTGCGAGACTGAAAATATAAACATGAACATTACAGAAGTAGAATGTCCATTGTGTATTTGACATCAATAAAATAGGAGGTTTAGTGTTAATTCAGTCACACAATAAAGTACAGACGTTTAAGCATCTAGAAATTAAACAACATCTACATCAAACATTGCACACGTTCATACTTTGATGTCCAGTCGCTGCTAAAAGTCAGATTTTCGCGGTTTATTTCCATTTTTTTTCAGGGTCGATAGAGAACATTTTTGGTTTGAAAAGTCTTCTTATGCTCCCCCACTGCAGCTTCACTGTTTTACATGATGAAGGAAATGTAAATGTCAATTCATGAATGACATTAATATGAAACAATACTGTAAACATCTTCCTAAAAATCAATTTTGTGTTAAAAAGTGCAGTAAAGTATAAAAAATAAATTGACAAGTGTGGAAAAAAAATGTATAATGTGAAATTAAAGTCAAAGTTGGCTTTGGGGTACATTATAAATATTTACAGTGTTGCCCACTCCTACTTGCTAATTACAAAGCAAATAATATACAGCGGAAATGTTTTTCTCTGCAATAAATGCCTAAATGCCTAGATTATTGGTTATACTTTGTATTTATTACGTGTGTCAGTTTTATTGTTATAAAAGGAACTGATATTTTTAATACATTCAGATTTCTGACAATGACAATGGAAAGAAGCATTTCAATCATGGGTGCTGGTTAGTTTCCTTATTAAATATATATATATATATATATATATATATATATATAGACATATATTTATGTGTGTGTGTGTGTATATATATATATATATATATATATATAATATATATATATATATATACATATATATATATACACACACACACAAATATATGTCTATATATATATATATATATATATATATATATATATATATATATATGTGTGTGATTATATGTTTTGGTTACCCCGAATGCAGCTGAGATAGGCTCCAGCACCCCCACCCCCCACCCCCGCGACCCCAAAAGGGACAAGTGGTAGGAAATGGATGGATGGATTAGGTTTAATTATTGTTTTTATGTTTGTTTAGGTTTGTTGAATGTTATAAAATATAAACATTGCTTTAATAGTCTATATATATATATACATATATATGTATGTATATATATATATGTATATGAATATATATATACATATATATGTATATATATATATATATATGCATGTATATATATCTCACAATAATTAAATTATATGAGAGGTTTAATTATTGTTTTTATGTTTGTTGAACGTTATAAAACATAAATATTGCTTTAATAGTCTTCTGAGTTGAACAACAAATGTAACTGTGTGAGTAGGAGATACTATAAGTTTATACATCTTTCTGCTCCTTTTCATTCTTTTTTTTAAGTTATGTTGTTTTGATTGTTTTATTTTGTTTGACCTTAAATCAATGAAATCAAAACAAAACTGTAAATATCTTATTGTACTTCTTGTTGTATTATATACTTTTTATATCTTATTTACATTATATTTATTTTCAGTTATGTTATATTTTTATCTTGATAGGGTGGTGACTATTCCAGGGTGTACACCGCCTTCCGCCGATTGTAGCTGAGATAGGCATTGGCGCCCCCCCCGCCCCCCCTCACGGACCCAAAGGGAATAAGTGGTAGAAAATTGATGGATGGATATATTTACATTTCCTATATTTCTTCACAAAAAGACATCAGATAAAAAAAATAATGCTTTTATTTTGAAAACGTCCGCCGGACGTTGTTGTTCGACGCCTCAGCCGACTTGATGTGTGTCCTGGCGGCGGTGTGAGGTGTGTGACAACTTCTAAGGACACTTGAGAGGAGGCGCTCACACGTGGCGGGAACAAACGGAACTCCAATTTTTGAGGACAAACGACAACTTTGTCCTTTCTTCGGTTGTTGTGAGACTATTGCTAGGGTCAATGTTACCAAATGACCCCATTATGTGATCGCTCCAACGCTTTAGTGCCGCTGTGATCCAGAGAGAGAAGGAGAAGGAAGCAGGGTCATCATGGAGGAACCTTGGAGATGGGAACTACTGACTAACTCCTTGCTGTTTAGTTTGTTCTCTGGTAAGGTTTATGTTTTGTGCGTCTGAATGTTCTTAATGGTGGGGGTGGAGGGCTTGTCTGTAGTGTGAGGACAGACATGAGCCAGGACCTCCGAGGACCACCCAGGAAGAAGCCTGCTGACAGGACCTCCTGCTGGCATTCACATGGAAATGAAAAAGTCATCTTCCATCAAGCTTCACTTTAAAGACAACTTTAAATCTATTTGTTTTCTACCTCCAATTGAACTCATGAATTACCATGAATTGACTAAAGGCCTACTGAAATGAGATGTTCTTATTTAAAAGGGGATAGCAGGTCCATTCTATGTGTCCTACTTCATCATTTCGCGATATTGCCATATTTTTGCTGAAAGGATTAAGTAGAGAACAACCACGATAAAGTTCGCAACTTTTGGTCGCTAATAAAAAAGCCTGTACCGGAAGTAGCAGACGATGTGCGCGTGACGTCACGGGTTGTGGAGCTCCTCACATCTGAACATTGTTTACAATCATGGCCACCTACAGCAAGAGCATTTCAGACCGAGAAAGCGACGATTTCCCCATTAATTTGAGCGAGGATGAAAGATTCGTGGATGAGGAAAGTTAGAGTGAAGCACTAAAGAAAAAAAAGGTGACGGCAGTGGGAGCGATTCAGATGTCCATCCATCCACCCATTTTCTACCGCTTATTCCCTTTTGGGGTCGCCGGCGCCTATCTCAGCTACAATTGGTCGGAAGGCGGGGTACACCCTGGACAAGTCGCCATCTCATCGCAGGGCCAACACAGATAGACAGACAACATTCACACTCACATTCACACACTAGGGCCCATTTAGTGTTGCCAATCTTTGGAAGTGGGAGGAAGCCGCAGTACCCGTAGGGAACCCACACATTCACGGGGGAGAACATGCAAACTCCACACAGAAAGATCCCGAGCCTGGATTTGAACCCAGGACTGCAGGACCTTCGTATTGTGAGGCCTCTGCCACCGTGAAGCCCCGATTCAGGTAAGGGATTTTCCAGAATTAACCTGGTAAATGTGTCATTAGACACATTTACCAGGTTAATTCTGGAAAATCCCTTACCTGCTTATTGTGTTAATAGTGTTTTAGTGAGATTATAAAGTCATACCTGAAAGTCGGAGGGCTGTGGTGACCGCCAGTGTCTCTGAGTAGAAGCCAATGGAGGAGCCAAGATCACAGCTGCTGTAGGAGGACGCTAACTCCGCACAAGTCTCCGGTAGGAGCCGACTTAATATCACAGTTTTCTCATCCAAAAACTTGCTGGTTGACATGTGGTAGAGAAACATGTCCGCTAAAGCTTCACAAGAAACAAAGAAACACAGACTGTGTCTCGGTGCTAAAGGCAGCTGCAATACACCGCTTTCCACCAACAGCATTCTTCTTTATAGTCTCCATTATTAATTGAACAAACTGCAAAAGATTCAGCAACACAGATGTCCAAAATTCTGTGTAATTATGCGATGAAAAGAGACGACTTTTAGCCGTAAGTGGCTCTGAGCTAAAATGTCCGCTGTACCGGAAGTAGCAGACGATGTGCGCGTGACGTCATGGGTTGTGGAGCTCATCACATTGTTTACAATCATGGCCACCAGCAGCGAGAGCGATTCGGACCGAGAAAGCGACGATTTCCCCATTAATTTGAGCGAGGATGAAAGTTCGTGGATGAGGAAAGTGAGAGTGAATGACTACAAAAAAAACAAAAAATAGACTATACAGTGGGAGCGATTCAGATGATATAAGACAAATTTATTAGGATAATTCTGGAAAATCTCTTATCTGCTTATTGTGTTACTAGTGTTTTAGTGAGAATACAGTGGGGCAAAAATGTATTTAGTCAGCCAGCGATTGTGCAAGTTCTCCCACTTAAAATGATGACAGAGGTCTGCAATTTTCATCATAGGTACACTTCAACTGTGGGAGACAGAATGTGAAAAAAAATCCAGGAATTCACATTGTAGGAATTTTAAAGAATTTATTTGTAAATTATGGTGAAAAACAAGTATTTGGTCCCTTCAAACAAGGAAGATCTCTGGCTCTCACAGACCTGTAACTTCTTCTTTAAGAAGCTCTTCTGTCCTCCACTCGTTACCTGTATTAATGACACTTGTTTGAACTTGTTATCTGTATAAAAGACACCTGTCCACAGCCTCAAACAGTCAGACTCCAAACTCCACTATGGCCAAGACCAAAGAGCCGTCAAAGGACACCAGGAAAATAATTGTAGACCTGCACCAGACTGGGAAGAGTGAATCTACAATAGACAAGCAGCTTGGTGTGAAAAAATCTACTGTGGGAGGAATTATCAGAAAATGGAAGACATACAAGACCACTGATAATCTCCCTTGATCTGGGGCTCCACGCAAGATCTCATCCCGTGGGGTCAAAATGATCATGAGAACGGTGAGCAAAAATCTCAGAAGCACACGGGGGGACCTGGTGAATGACCTGCAGAGAGCTGGGCCCAAAGTAACAAAGGTTACCATCAGTAACACTACGCCAAAAGGGAATCAAGTCCTGCATTGCCAGATGTGTCCCCCTGCTTAAGCCAGTGCATGTCCAGGCCTTTCTGAAGTTTACCAGAGAGCACATGGATGATACAGCAGAGGATTGGGAGAATGTCATGTGGTCAGATGATACCAAAATAGAACTTTTTGGTATAAACTCAACTGGTCGTGTTTGGAGGAAAAAGAATACTGAGTTGCATCCCAAGAAAACCATACCTACTGTGAAGCATGGGGGTGGAAACATCATGCTTTGGGGCTGTTTTTCTGCTAAGGGGACAGGACGATTGATCCGTGTTAAGGAAAGAATGAATGGGGCCATGTATCCTGAGATTTTGAGCCAAAACCTTCTTTCATCAGTGAGAGCTTTGAATGGTTGACCAAATACTTATTCATGTTAAAGATGTTTTTTACATGGTAAAATAAAGACAAAAGAAAAAAAAACTGCCTTTATGGCAGCTTTGTGTCAACATTGCAACTTTTTCTCGATAGATTTCACCTGATTCCAATATTTTTAATATTCTTTTTTATTTTTGCAATAGCATTTCCAGAATGTGTGGCGGGCCGGTAAACAATTAGCTGCGGGCCACAATTGGCCCCCGGGCCGCACTTTGGACATCCCTGATGTAGAGGAAGGAGAAACACGAGTATGTCTGAATGACTCGCCTCCAGATTTCAGTGGCTAGCTCCGAGTTACTTAACCGCTTTATTATGAAACTTTGCTTTCTTTCTGGCGTCACTTCCTCTCCGAACTAAGTTAGTAAACGATCAATGATTCCATACAAAGCTAAGAGCCGGAGATTCAAGAAGTACATGAGGAGGGGGACCTTAAACGCTGGTTTAGTGTGGCTGAAACGGGGCTTAGGCTAAATAATTATTCTGTAGACATGGCCTCAGTTGCATGTACTTAACAGAGGTGGCTAGCCAACAATTGAACCTAAATAAAAGTACTGTTAAGTACTTCTCAAATAGGCGTCGCTTGGTTGGGAGAGGGACCGTGCCAGCAACCTGAGGGTTCCTGGTTCGATCCCCACCTTCTACCAACCTCCTCACGTCCGTTGTGTCCTTGAGCAAGACACTTCACCCTTGCTCCTGATGGGATATACATCAAGTATAACACCCATTTCCCATTGAATCTAAAAGGTGTGTGTTGCAGGTGTCAGCGAGGCCAGGTGTCATGGCTGCCTGGAGTACTGCTGTGAAGGCTCGCCGCCGTTCTGCTGCTCCTACTACGCCTACGTGGGAGACGTCCTTTCGTGAGTTTAACGCCAAGCTACCATCTGCTTTTTTATGGAGCGTAAAACTTTGTTTCATGCGAAAATAACAAAACGAAGCACTGGAAAACCAAGATGGTTAGGGGCCGGCGATATATGGATATACCGTATTTTCCGGAGTATAAGTCGCAGCTGCCGAAAATGCATAAAAAAGAAGGAAAAAAACATGTAAGAGTCGCACTGGGGAAATGTATTTGATAAAACCCAACACCAAGAATAGACATTTGAAAGGCAATTTAAAATAAATAATGAATAGTGAACAGGCTGAGTAAGTGTAGGTCAGGGGTGCCCATTACGTCGATCGCGAGCTACCAGTCGACCGCGGGGGGTGTGTCAGTCGATCTCCAGCCAGGCTTTTAAAAAAAATAGACCTAAAAATGAGTGATCATCAATCTTCACCAAGACGTCACTTAAATGACATTCACGGCACCCGAGGGTCTTGTGAGATGACGCTGGCTGCTGCAAGATCATTATTATGAAAATATGACCGAGAGGAAGGCGAGAAACACTTTTTATTTCAACAGACTCTCGCGCCGTACCTTCCGTCAAAACTCTAAAGGCCGACTGCACATTTCCTATCTTCACAATAAAAGCCCTGCTTCATGCTGCCTGCGCTAACTAAATACAGAGTCTCGGAAAACTGGCGTGCACAAGCGATCCCTCAGAAAACTGGCGTGCACAAGTGATGTGCACGCCAGCTTTCTGAGACTCATATTTAGTTAGCGCAGGCAGCATGAAGCAGGGCTTTTATTGTGAAGATAGGAAATGTGCAGTCGGCCTTTAGAGTTTTGACAGAAGGGACGGCGCGAAAGTCTGTTGAAATAAAAAGTGTTTCTCGCCTTCCTCTCTGTCATTTTTTCATAATAATGAACTGGCAGCAGCCAGCGTCATCTCACAAGACCCTCGGGTGCCGTGAATGTCAATCAAGCAAGCTACGGAATTTGCCGCCAATGTTTTTCTTGTAAAGTGTATGGAAGCTGGATGAATTAGATGCCAAAAACCAACCACTTTCATGTGGTATTGTACAGAAAGGACAACTTTTTTTCTCCTCCATTTGAAAATGTGGGCGTTATCATCATTACTGTCTGATTCCAATCAATGCAAGTCATCAGAATCAGGTAATACACCAACTTATATTCTTGTCTTCGTGAAAGAAAGACATCTATATGTGTTACACATGCTTGTATTATCATTAAACACATTTAACTTGTTTACAAAAATATCTCTTTCATAAATAAATAAATATAAATGATATATATAAATGAGGTAGATCCCCTCGAGTTGGTCAATTGAAAAGTAGCTCGCCTGCAGAAAAAGTGTGGGCACCCCTGGTGTAGGTTATATGAGGCATAAATAAGCAACTGCTATGTTAACCTAACATATTATGGTAAGAGTCATTCAAATAACTATAACATATAGCAGTGGTTCTCAAACGGGGGTACTTGAAGGTATGCCAAGGGGTACGCGAGATATTTAAAAAAATATTCTAAAAAATAGCAACAATTCTAAAATCCTTTATAAATATATTTAATGAATAATACTTCAACAAAATATGAATGTAAGTTCATAAACTGTGAAAAAAAATTCAACAATGCAATATTCAGTGTTGACAGCTAGATTTTTTGTGGACATGTTCCATAATTCTTTTTTTCTGAAGAAATGTTTAGAATGAAGTTGATGGATCTCTATTACAATCCCCAAAGAGGACACTTTAAGTTGATGATTACTTCTATGTGTTGAAATCTTTATTTGTAGGGGTGGACAAATTAATGCGTTAATTACGAGTTAACTCATCAATCTATTAACGCCGGCAATTATTTTATCGCACATTTGCGTATGTTATTTACATGCTTTTATTTTGTTAACGCCTTTTCTAACAAGATGGCGTCGCCCGGCTTCGAGGGGCTCTTGGTAAAGATGGAACATTTGGCAAAAATACCGGACAATTCTGCAAATGTCATGGCTGGCTTACAGCGTGGTCACTCCGGGATCACTTACGACCGCCAGACAATTCTGGATGTGGATAGATCGGGCCGTTTTGGACTGAATGAGGCGTGCTTGCTAGAGCGGCTAGCTAGCATGGGAATACTTTGCCGGCTACATCCAGCGGCCTGTGAAGCAGCGGAGTATATGTGTTGTCTGTCTATTTATGAATAATGCAGACCAGGAGTGTTGGCTGACTTCTTAACGTTTGCTTTCAGAGCGTGCATATCACAACATACAAGATGTCGTCATGGCGACACAACCATGCTCGTCACTCCTGTTGCATGCTGGGTAGGGTAGTTCTTTTTTTCCCTGGCTCATAACATCACAATATAGTACCATGTATATGATGCCTTCAGTTTATCAAAGCACCAAGCAAACAATCGGAAAATTCCCATCATATCAATTCCTCGATATGGTCATAATTATTTTAAGTGCACTACGCAGAATAAACATAACATTATTAATATTGCTACTACGGATAATTTGATCCAAAATTCCCTAAAACAGCCCACTACCTATAATATAGGTTTTTTAAACATAAGATCCCTGATCAAAAAAATGTTTCTGCTGTTACCTCAGAAATTGCCTGTTCAGATGTTATGATTGTGGCTCAGAGATTTGTATGTAGATTATATTTATTTTCCATAACAAACAGGATAACTTAAATACCCTGGCAGTGGCAATAAGCTTAAATGTTTGTATTTACATTTTTGGAGTTGATTTTCATCAAATATGCTATTTAACTGCTACTGTTTAACAAGGACTGATTTAAATTGTGTTTGCACAACAAATGTTTTGGCGCTTTTGTTCATGTGGGAGAATATTCCAATAAAGGTGCACTACACACTACTTTTGAATTCATTATTGGGCTTTGTGTATACAATGCAGTTAATCGCGATTAATCGGAGAAATAGTGCGATTAACTTTGATTAAATATTTTAATCGTTGCCCAGCCCTACTTTATTTATAATTGAATAACATGTTTATTTTTCAACAAGTTTTCAGTTATTTTTATATCTTTTTTCCAAATATTTCAAGAAAGACCACTACAAATGAGCCATATTTTGCACTGTTATACAATTTAATAATCAGAAACTGATGACATAGTGCTGTATTTTACTTCTTTATCTCTTTTTTTCAACCCAAAATGCTTTGCTCTGATTAGGGGGTACTTGAATTAAATAAATGTTCACAGGGGGTACATCACTGAAAAAAGGTTGAGAACCACTGAACTATAGAACATGCTATAACTTTACCAAACAATCTGTCACTCCTAGTCCATAAATCCCATGAAATCTATACGTCTAGTCTCTTACGTAAATGAGCTAAATAATAATATTTGATATTTCAAGGTAATGTATTAATAATTTCACACATAAGTCGCTTGATATATTGCAAGTTTCTACATTTCAAATTATATTTGTAAACAGAGGACGTGGTGTCCTCCAAAACAAAGAGGAAAATAACCATTCGGATTGTTATAGTCGCAAAGTTCAAAAGCCAGCATCTGTGATGGTATGGGGTTGCATTAGTGCCCAAGGCATGGGTAACTTACACATCTGTGAAGGCACCATTAATGCTGAAAGGTACATACAGGTTTTGGAGCAACATATGTTGTCATCCAAGCAACATAATCATGGACGCCCCTGCTTATTTCAGCAAGACAAGTGTTACAACAGCGTGGCTTTGTAAAAAAAGAGTGCAGGTACTTTCTTGGCCCGCCTGCAGTCCAGACCTGTCTCCCATCGAAAATGGGTGGCGCATTATGAAGCGTTAAATACGATAGCAGACACCCAGGACTGTTAAACGACTGAAGCTCTACATAAAACAAGAATGGGAAAGAATTCCACTTTCAAAGCTTCAACAATTAGTTTCCTCAGTTCCCAAACGTTTATTGAGTGTTGTTAAAAGAAAAGGTGATGTAACACAGTGGTGAACATGCCCTTTCCCAACTACTTTGGCACGTGTTGCAGCCATGAAATTCTAAGTTAATTATTATTTGCAAATAAAAAAGAAGTTTATGAGTTTGAACATCAAATATGTTGTCTTTGTAGCATATTCAACTGAATATGGGTTGAAAAGAATTTGCATTGTATTCCGTTTATATTTACTTTTAGCACAATTTCCCAACTCATATGGAAACAGGGCTTGTATTTTCTAGGATACATTTTTTAAAAATACATTTAGGCGATCTTACTTACTCCCTGCGTGTGTATACGTTGTGCGTCAAGCAGCTAAAAGGAGCGTTTCTAACTTGTAACTAGGCCTGAGCGGTAAATCTATTTCACCGATATATTCGAAGCAAATTTTGTTTAAAGAAAAAAGACAACAAAACAACAAACTTATTTCAGCATAAAAACCGAAATGAAACTCTTTACCATGCGAACAAGACAGCAACAACGAACAAAAAACTGGAGCACATTCAACAACACTGAGGTAATAATGATAACCAAGATCATTTTGGTCGCAATAACCATAACAATAATACAATAACCTTCTTCAAAGTGTGAGTGGCATAGAAGGTGCCAACAGACATAATGGCATTAACTAGGGCTGTGAATCTTTGGGTGTCCCACGATTCGGTTCAATATCGATTCTTGGGGTCGCGATTCGATAATATATAGATTTTTTTCAATTCGATACGATTCTTGATTCAAAAACGATATTTTTCCGATTCAAAACGATTCTGTATTCATTCAATACATAGGATTTCAGCCGGATCTGAAATTAGTTTCCTCAGTTCCCAAACCTTTATTGAGTGTTGTTAAAAGAAAATGTGATGTAACACAGTGGTGAACATGCCCTTTCCCAACTACTTTGGCACGTGTTGCAGCCATGAAATTATAAGTTAATTATTATTTGCAAAAAAAAATAAAGTTTATAAGTTTAAACATCAAATATGTTGTCTTTGTAGCATATTCAACTGAATATGGGTTGAAAAGGATTTGCAAATCATTGTATTCTGTTTATATTTACATCTAACACAATTTCCCAACTCATATGGAAACGGGGTTTGTAAAAGCAACTGTGTGAGAATGTATACTCCAATATCACGATAGTCATTTTCTATATCGCACAGAGACAAACCTGCGATACATCCAGTATATCCAAATATCGCCCAGCCCTTCGTAAAACTTTCTTTCATGCAAAAAAAGGTCAGTCCCTCCCCTTGTGTTACGTAACTAAGCCGCTGGCGATTGATGCCCACCACAAGCATCTGACCTTTGACTTCTTACAGCACAGCCGCTTTATGGCTTCCACCGAGGTGTCCGACTGGAATCCTCGCACTCAGCGAGCGTGTCGTGGCGTTTGTGTCGACGCCGTTCACGCTGCTGAGTGATGTCGGACGCGGTCACCGTGGCAACAAATCTCAAAGCCCTTCCCCTCATATGTGAGCGTTTTGCGTGTTCCAGGGGCACCGCCATCTCGGGGATCGTGTTCGGCGTGGTGTTCCTGATGGGCGCCATAGCCGCCTTGTTCCTGTGCGTGGGCATGTGTGTGAAGAATGGACACGGTGCCCGGGTGGGCGTGTTCAGCACCTCCTACATCAACACTGTGACGCAGGGATGCCCAGGTGAGCACACACTCCCCTGCTTAGGACCTTATCATCTCACTAAAACACTGGTAACATAATAAGCAAAGAAGGGATTTTCCAGAATTATCCTAGTAAATTTGTCTAATAACATCTGAATCGCTCCCACTGTATAGTCTTTTTTTTTTTTTTTTTAAATAGTCCTTCACTCGGAGACCTGGACTTGGAGAAGGCATTCGACCGTGTCCCTCGGGAAGTCCTGTGGGGAGTGCTCAGAGAGTATGGGGTATCGGACTGTCTGATTGTGGCGGTCCAGTCCCTGTATGATCAGTGTCAGAACTTGGTCCGCATTGCCGAACACATTTCCAGTGAGGGTTGGACTCCGCCAAGGCTGTCCTTTGTCACCGATTCTGTTCATCACTTTTATGGACAGAATTTCTAGGCGCAGTCAAGGCGTTGAGGGGTTCTGGTTTGGTGGCTGCAGGATTAGGTCTCTGCTTTTTGCAGATGATGTGGTCCTGATGGCTTCATCTGACCAGGATCTTCAGCTCTCACTGGATCGGTTTGCAGCCGAGTGTGAAGCGACCGGAATGAGAATCAGCACCTCCAAGTCCAATTCCATGGTTCTTTCCCGGAAAAGGGTGGAATGCCATCTCCGGGTTGGGGAGGAGACCCTGCCCCAAGTGGAGGAGTTCAAGTACCTGGGAGTCTTGTTCACGGATGAGGGAAGAGTGGATGGTGAGATCGACAGGCGGATCGGTGCGGCGTCTTCAGTAATGCGGACGTTGTATCGATCCGTTGTGGTGAAGAAGGAGCTGAGCCGGAAGGCAAAGCTCTCAATTTACCGATCGATCTACGTTCCCATCCTCACCTATGGTCATGAGCTTTGGGTCATGACCGAAAGGATAAGATCACGGGTACAAGCGGCCCAAATGAGTTTCCTCCGCCGTGTGGCGGGTCTCTCCCTTAGAGATAGGGTGAGAAGCTCTGCCATCCGGGAGGAACTCAAAGTAAAGCCGCTGCTCCTCCACATGGAGAGGAGCCAGATGAGGTGGTTCGGGCATCTGGTCAGGATGCCACCCGAACGCCTCCCTACGGAGGTGTTTAGGGCACGTCCAACCGGTAGGAGGCCACAGGGAAGACCCAGGACACGTTGGGAAGACTATGTCTCCCGGCTGGCCTGGGAACGCCTCGGGATCCCCCGGGAAGAGCTAGACAAAGTGGCTGGGGAGAGGGAAGTCTGGGTTTCCCTGCTTAGGTTGTTGCCCCCGCGACCCGACCTCGGATAAGCGGAAGAAGATGGATGGATGGAGTCCTTCACTCTTACTTTCCTCATCCTAGAATCTTTCATCCTCGCTCAAATTAATGGGGAAATCATTAATTTCTCAGTCCGAATCGCTCTCGCTGCTAGTGGCCATGATTGTAAACAATGTTCAGATGTGAGGAGCTCCACAACTTGTGACGTCACGCGCACATCGTCTGCTACTTCCGGTACAGGCAAGGCTTTTTTATTTGCGACCAAAAGTTGCGAACTTTGTCTTTGATGTTCTCTACTAAATCCTTTAAGCAAAAATATGGCAATATCGCGAAATGATCAAGTATGACACAGAATGGAGCTGCTGTCCCCGTTTGAATAAGAACATCTCATTTCAGTAGGCCTTTAATGGTTGACATTTTACATGCACACAGAACGAGGACACATTGGACCTGTGTCTGCATCTGTGATGTATGAAGCGTATCAAATATGTCCCCTGCCACTGGCATCAAGTTAAATGTGATGTCAGTGTGCAGAAACAACAAAGCTGATCTTTAAAAATGCTAAAAATAAATCCCGCTCCCTCTGCTCCCTGCGTGCTTTGTGTCTGTGTGGAAATGAGAAAGGAGACCACGCCCGCTTAGCAGGTAGATTGTTGTTGCATCCTTTTTAATATTTACTCATCACTTTTTATTCCGTGGGTCATCTTCATGCCTGACAGGACTGCGTGTTTTTCTAAAGGGATTAACAGGACTGTGCGTGTGCGTGTAATTGGGTTAGTGCTTCTAGCTATCAGCTCATATTTCCACAATGATTTCAGATTTTAAGTAGAAGCGACTGGATATAAAAAAGGTGACTTAAGGACCGTGAGCTTTTTGCTGCAACATTTCCCATTTTAATCCATCCTGTCTTCTGCTTTGATGTTTCAGTGAATAAAACCAAAGTGCTGTGTAATGTGAATCTCATGTAGTGGCTCAGGCTGGCCGCTAGGGGGCAGAATATCCCCACCTAACTGAAGAGTTGCTGCAATAATTACACTAAACCAGCTCTTTTTGGCAGATTTGTTATTTTTACTGACATTTGTTATTTATGTAAACATTTTTTACGCCTTTTTGTATGCATGTATAACACTTAAAACCATTAGCATGTCAGTATGTAGCGTGGAATTATGGCATGCATTGAACAAAGAAATGGACTAATAGATGAACCCTAATAATAATAATAATAAAGGAACCTTGTCGAAAAAGGCCCATGTAAATCACAAGGTACTTATATTTGTTAATAAGAACATTGTTGATTATTTGTTTACTTATTTCATTTGACAAATTGAGCACAGGCAAGGAACAAACACATGTTAGAAATTGCTAGAAAAGGGGTGGGATTAAATAAACTCTGCTTCTTCTTCCTCCTTTTCAGACATGATGTAACTAGAACTATGTTACGTACCAAAATGGACATAGAAATAACCCATAACCTCTTCATTTATCTGTTAGATAAAAACATGTGTTTTACTATAAATGTATTGTTACATAATCTCTATTATTTTCTCTATATGAGCACATTCATTTGATATAATTAAAATAAAGCGTTAATTACTAAAACGTTGATTAATTGGTGACCGTGAGGCCAGGAAGTGAAGTACTGGTAAATGCTGTATAAGATCGGCTTCTTCCTACTCCTTTTCGGCCGTGTTCAATTTTTCACGTGTAATAAATATGCCTGTTAATACCGCATAGGTGGAGCTTCTTCCCACTCCTTTTCAGCCATGTCGAATTTTGCATGTGTATCAATAGTGCTTATAAATAGTGCACAAGCTGTGCTTCCTCCTACTCCTTTTCGGCCATGTTGATTTTTGCATGTGTATTAATAGTACCTATAACTACTGCGTAAGATGGGTTTCCTCCTACTCCTTTTTGACCATGTGTAATTTTTCACTTTTTGTAATAAATATGCCTATAAATACTGCATAAGATCTGCTTCTTTCTACTCCTTTTCAACCACGTTGATTGTTCATGTACTAATACTGACTATAAATACTGCAGATATCTTCTTCTTTCGACTCCTTTTCAGCCATGTTGAATTTTGCACCTGTAATAATAGTGCCTATAAATACTGCGTAAGATCTGCTTCTTCCTCCTCCTTTTCTGTCATTTTGAATTTTGCATTTGTAATAAGTGTCTATAAATACTGCATAAGATCTGCTTCTTTCTACTCCTTTTCAACCATGTTGATTGTTCATGTACTAATACTGACTATAAATACTGCAGATATCTTCTACTTTCGACTCCTTTTCAGCCATGTTGAATTTTGCACCTGTAATAATAGTGCCTATAAATACTGCATAACATCTGCTTCTTCCTCCTCCTTTTCTGTCATTTTGAATTTTGCACTTGCAATAAGTGTCTATAAATACTGCATAAGGTCTGCTTCTTTCTACTCCTTTTCAACCACGTTGATTGTTCTGCATGTACTAATACTGACTATAAATACTGCAGATATCTTCTTCTTTCGACTCCTTTTCAGCCATGTTGAATTTTGCACCTGTAATAATAGTGCCTATAAATACTGCATAAGATCTGCTTCTTTCTACTCCTTTTCAACCATGTTGATTGTTCTACATGTACTAATACTGACTATAAATCCTGCAGATATCTTCTTCTTTCGACTCCTTTTCAGCCATGTTGACTTTAGCACCTGTAATGATAGTGCCTATAAATACTGCAAAGATCTGCTTCTCCCTACTGCTTTCGCTCCGATAATAACAGTGCCTACAATGTATTCCCCGTCCACAGGTCCTCCACCTCCGTACACCTCCGACTGTGAGCTGCTCCCTCCTCCGCCGTACACGCCGACTCAGCCCGGGCCGGCCAACTCGTCTCCCCCGCCGCCTTACCCAGGATGCACCAGCAAGTAATTTTGCAGGGCTCATCCACCGGCCGGCTGAAATGAAACATTCCTGTGCTGACTTTGCAAGCCGGAAAAGAACCTCAGGAGCGTCGAGCAGGTGCAATAATGCTTCAGCAAGCAGGTCATCTGAGCAAAATCAAACAGCGTTAAGCTGCTTGATATATTAAAAAAGCCCAGCGTTGGGGGATGAATAATAATTGAAGTCAATGTAGGAGGAGGACATTGAGGCTCTGGGAGCCTGCAGCCAGTTAACCAAAACGCTTGATCATTGTCTGGCTGTGCACTTCAAAGGTACTGAGGGGACTTTTTTGAAGGTGCACATTACTTTCCTTTTCTGCGCCAGGCAGGAAGTCTTTCTATTACACGGTTTTAACTTGTTCTGCATTCATTTGCAGCATGCAGGATGGGGAATAATTAGGGACCGCATGTCCCTTTGGGACAGAGGACCCTATTGTATTTCTAAGGTTTTATTATTCTTTCTTATTCCGCCGCCTCTTTCAGTTGTAATTTGACCCCCTTTACATGCTTCAAAACCCACCATATATGACACACACATCAGGACTGGCGAAAATTGCCATCTAATATACAGAAAAAAAACAAAACTCAAAATTGCTCTCTAGCGCCCCCTAGGAAAAAACACAGACAAAACTGCTTGTAACTTCTGTTAAGAATGTCGTAGAGACATGAAACAAAAACCTCTATGTAGGTCTGACTTAGACCTAGATTTCATACATTGACATCCGTCAGCAAGAATCAACAGGAAGGTGGCAAAAACCCCTTCAAAACAAAAGTTTCCTGAAAAAAATAAATTTTTGCCTAATTGGGCAGTATTTCGACCCCCTTAAAATACTTCAAAACTCACCAAACTTGACACACACATCAGGACTGGCGAAAATTGCCATCTAATAAAAAATAAAAAAAAACTCAAAATTGCACTCTAGCGCCCCCTCGGAAAAAACACAGACAAAACTGCTTGTAACTTCTGTTAAGAATGTCGCAGAGACATGAAACAAAAACCTCTATGTAGGTCTGACTTAGACCAAGATTTCATGCATTGACACCCTTCAGCAAAAATCAACAGGAAGGTGGCAAAAACCCCTTCAAACAAAAGTTTCCTAAAAAATTTTATTTTTTGCCTAAATGGGCAATATTTCAACCCCCTTAAAATGCTTCAAAACTCACCAAACTGGACACACACATCAGGACTGGTGAAAATTGCCATCTAATGAAAAAAAATAAATAAATAAAAAACTCAAAATTGCACTCTAGCGCCCCCTAGGAAAAAACACAGACAAAACTGCTTGTGACTTCTGTTAAGAATGCCGTAGAGACATGAAACAAAAATCTCTATATAGGTCTGACTTGGACCTAGATTTCATACATTGACACCCTTCAGCAAAAATCAACAGGAAGGTGGCAAAAACCCCTTCAAAACAAAAGTTTCCTAAAAATTTTATTTTTTGCCTAATTGGGCAGTATTTCGACCCCCTTAAAATACTTCAAAACTCACCAAACTGGACACACACATCAGGACTGGTGAAAATTGCCATCTAATTAAAAAAAATAAACCCCAAAACTCAAAATTGCGCTCTAGCGCCCCCTAGGAAAAAACACAGACAAAACTGCTTGTAACTTCTGTTAAGAATGTCGTAGAGACATGAAACAAAAACCTCTATGTATGTCTGACTTAGACCTAGATTTCATACATTGACACCCTTCAGCAGAAATCAACAGGAAGGTGGCAAAAACCCCTTCAAAACAAAAGTTTCCTAAAAAATGTCATTTTTGCCTAATTGGGCAGTATTTCAACCCCCTTAAAATACTTAAAAACTCACCAAACTGGACACACACATCAGGACTGGCGAAAATTGCGATCAAATATAAAAAAAAAAAAACTCAAAATTGCGCTCTAGCGCCCCCTAGGAATAAAACAGACAAAACTGCTCCTGGGAAGAAAAAACACAGACAAAACTGCTTGTAACTTCCGGTAGGAATGTCATAGAGACATGAAACAAAAACATCTATGTAGGTCTCACATAGACCTACATTTCATTAATTGACATCCTTCAGCACAAATCAACAGGAAGTTGGCAATTACCCCTTCAAAACAAAAGTTTTGTAAAAACCTGTCACCTTTTTTCAAACATTATCTCCTCTGAGCGCGTTTGTTGTGTCGGCTTCAAACTACCACAGGAAAGAGATGGAACCCTTCTGATTAAAAGTTGACCAAAGAGTTTTTCTAACTGCTCCGGTTTTGATTTTACGAGCCTTCAAAGAACTGCTCCGCTGCTGTTGTCTCAAGATGGCCGCTGAAAAGCAGGAAGCACCAGCGTGACCACACAATGCAGAGAAGGTAGGTAATGTGCGGGTAAAGATAAGTTGACTGGGTGAAAGAAGGAGGCACCAGTTTGACTCCAGGATACAGAGAAGGTAGGTACTGTGCAGGTAAAGATAAGTTGACTGGGTGAAAGAAGGAGGCACCAGTTTGACTCCAGGATGCAGGGAAGGTAGGTAATGTGCAGGTATGTTGAATGGATAAAGGCAGGAAACACCAGCAAAAGTCGGTCCCGTCCATTGCTGCTTGCAGCTTTAATTTTATTTGAAATGTGAACTGGGCTTCCATGAAGAGGAGGCTACGTCGGATAGTCGAACCTCGGATTCAGGGGGAACAGTGTGGTTTTCGTCCTGGTGGTGGAACTGTGGACCAGCTCTATACTCTGGGCAGGGTTCTTGAGGGTGCATGGGAGTTTGCCCAACCAGTCTACATGTGCTTTGTGGACTTGGAGAAGGCATTGGACCATGTCCCTCGGGAAGTCCTGTGGGGAGTGCTCAGAGAGTATGGGGTATCGGACTGTCTGATTGTGGCGGTCCACTCCCTGTATGATCAGTGTCAGAACTTGGTCCGCATTGCCGGCGGTAAGTCGAACACATTTCCAGTGAGGGTTGGACTCCGCCAAGGCTGTCCTTTGTCACCCATTCTGTTCATAACTTTTATGGACAGAATTTCTAGGCGCAGTCAAGGCGTTGAGGGGTTCTGGTTTGGTGGCTGCAGGATTAGGTCTCTGCTTTTTGCAGATGATGTGGTCCTGATGGCTTCATCTGACCGGGATCTTCAGCTCTCACTGGATCGGTTCGCAGCCGAGTGTGAAGCGACTGGAATGAGAATCAGCACCTCCAAGTCACAAGTCTCTCAAAGGGCTGGACAAACCACATAAGGGCAAGGAAAAACTCACCCCAGTGGGACGTCGACAATGATGACTATGAGAAACCTTGGAGAGGACCCGCATATGTGGGCCCCCCACCCCCAACTTTGGACAGCCAGTACTTCATCCATGGCCACCGGACCAGACCCCCTCCACAAGGGAGAGTGGGACATAGGAGAAAAAGAAAGGAAACGGCAGATCAACTGGTCTAAAAGGGGGGTCTATTTAAAGGCCAGAGTTTACAAATGAGTTTTAAAATCAGACTTAAATGCTTCTACTGAGGTGGCATCTCGAACTGTTACTGTTGAAAGTGAAACTGTTCCAGGTCAATAACAGTCCGCATGGCAGCTTTGTGCTATTAGTGTCAAAATTGCAACTTTTTCTTGTTGCATGTCACTGTTTACTCTTTTATTACTCTTTTTTATTTTTGTTTTATTATAGTGTTTTTTAGAATGGGCCGAGGGCCATTAAAGGCCTACTGAAAGCCACTACTAGCGACCACGCAGTCTGATAGTTTATATATCAATGATGAAATATTAACATTGCAACACATGACAATACGGCCGCTTTAGTTTACTAAATTACAATTTTAAATTTCCGGGGAGTTTTTTCTTAAAAATATCGCGTAATGATGACGTGTACGCTTGACGTCGCAAACTGTTAGGAAATATGAGCGCTGCGCGCACACACACAGCTAAAAGTCGTCTGCTTTAACGGTATAATTACACAGTATTTTGGAGATCTTTGTTGCTGAATCTTTTGCAATTTGTCCAATTATTATTGGAGAAGTCACAGTAGAAAGATGGAGTTGGGAAGCTTTAGCCTTTAGCCACACAAACACACGGTGATTCCTTGTTTGAAATTAACAGAGGTGAAACTTTACTATGGATCACAGCAAACATGGATCCCAACCGAATGTCAACCAGCAGGTTTCGGTGAGAAAATTGTGGTAAAAAGTCGCTTCTTACCGGGGATCAGCTGAGCTTGTGCCGTCCATGAAGCTGCCGTCGACTCCCCTGAGACATTGGCGTCAACACACCCGTGGACACACACCTCCGACTATCAGGTACTGTTAAACTCACAAGCAACACAATAGAAAGATAACGGATTTCCCAGAATTATCCTAGTAAATGTGTCTAAAAACATCTGAATCCGTCCCAATGCAATCGCCTTTTTTTTTTTTTTTTTTTACTTATTTTTTGTCTTTGTTTTCGGGCTCCAGTACTCTGGAATGCCCTCCCGGTAACAGTTCGAGATCCTACCACAGTAGAAGCATTTAAGTCTCACCTTAAAACTAATTTGTATACTCTAGCCTTTAAATAGACTCCCTTTTTAGACCAGTTGATCTGCCGTTTCTTTTCTTTTTCTCCTATGTCCCACTCTCCCTTGTGCAGGGGGTCCGGTCCGATCCGGTGGCCATGTACTGCTTGCCTGTGTATCGGATGGGGACATCTCTGCGCTGCTGATCCGCCTCCGCTTGGGATGGTTTCCTGCTGGCTCCGCTGCGGACGGGACTCTCGCTGCTGTGTTGGATCCGCTTTGGACTGGACTCTCGCGACTGTGTTGGATCCATTATGGATTGAACTTTCACAGTATCATATTAGACCCGTTCGACATCCATTGCTTTCCTCCTCTCCAAGGTTCTCATAGTCATCATTGTCACCGACGTCCCACTGGGTGTGAGTTTTCCTTGCCCTTATGTGGGCCTACCGAGGATGTGGTGGTGGTTTGTGCAGCCCTTTGAGACACTAGTGATTTAGGGCTATATAAGTAAACATTGATTGATTGATTGATGTTAGAGATGCGCGGTACAGCTCGGTTGGTAGAGCGGCCGTGCCAGCAACTTGAGGGTTGCAGGTTCGATTCCCGCTTCCGCCATCCTAGTCACTGCCGTTGTGTCCTTGAGCAAGACACTTTACCCACCTGCTCCCAGTGCCACCCACACTGGTTTGAATGTAACTTAGATATTGGATTTCACTATGTAAAGCGCTTTGAGTCACTTGAGAAAAAGCGCTATATAAATATAATTCACTTCACTTCACTTCTTACTGGGGATCAGCTAAGCTTGTGCCGTCTATAAAGCTGCCGTCGACTTCCCTGAGACATTGCGCGTCAACACACCCGTGGACACACCCTTCCGACTATCAGGTACTATTAAACTCACTAAAACACTAGTAACACAATAGAAAGATAAGGGACTTCCCAGAATTATCCTAGTAAATGTGTCTAAAAACATCTGAATCCGTCCCAATGCAATCGCCTTTTTTTCTTTTCTCTAGTCCGTCGCTATCAATATCCTCAAACACGAATCTTTCATCCTCGCTCGAATTAATGGGGAAATTGTCGTTTTCTCGGTCCGAATAGCTGTTTTTGCTGGAGGCTCCCATTAAAAACTATGTGAATATGTGAGGAGCCATCAAACATGTGACATCATCGTCTGCGACTTCCGGTAGAGGCAGGGCTTTTCTGTTAGCGACCCAAAGTTGCGAACTTTATCCTGGATGTTCTCTACTAAATCCTTTCAGCAAAAATATGGCGAAATGATGAAGTATGACACATAGAATGGACCTGCTATCCCCGTTTAAATAAGAAAATCTCATTTCAGTAGGCCTTTAATAAATTAGTTGGGGGCCACAAATGGCCCTCGGGCCGCACTTTGGACACACCTGGTTAAGTAAGCACAAGCCGCGAGTCCACCTGCGCGCGATCTCGGGGGCGAGCGCGCCCATCCCTCTCCCTTGCAGTCACGTGACCTGGCAGGCAGCAGCCGCGCGCCCTCTCGCGAGCATTCAGACAACGGGAGTCGCAGCCGCTGGGAGACACGCAGTCTGGTCCTCCGCTTTAACGTTAAAACTGCTCGGCCGAAGTCCGCGAGACGACATGGGGGATCGAGTGGCTTTATTGCTGCTGGCTTTTGTGACGGCGACTCTGGCCGCAGAGGTAAGAAACGTGTTTTTTGTGTGTGTGTGTTAAAATACTGTCCTCCGCTCCAATGCCGCTGTCAGCAGAACAAAGCTGGCTAACGGGAGCTGTATGAAGACCGGAAGCTGAGCGAATATGTCCTTTCTCAAATACCGACTTTCATATTAATCCATAATAGTTGGGCGTATATTGACGTTTAAAGCCAGTTTGTGTGTGTGTTTGCTCAAGCCTAGACGGCGGGTGTTAATGATATCGGAGTTTACTGACATTTTATTATGTAGGAACCGGAAGTGGTGGCTTAACTTTGGTTTGCCTCCGCACCCATCGTTTAAAGTCATTATTACCCATCGTCAGAGCAAACTAAACATACACATTTATTTTTTTAATATAGTTAAATCCAATTCGGATCTGGATGGCGTACATTTGTCCCCCCCTCCGTTAAAATCCTCAGGCAGCATTTCCACAAGTCGGATGCCCATCCATCCATTTCCTACCGTTTTTCCCTTGCGGGGTCGCGGGGAGGTGCTGCATTCGGGCGGAAGGTGGCGTACACCCTGGACAAGTCGCAAGACACAGCTATTTGTTGCATGTAAATATATTTTGTATCCGTATTTCTATCGTCGATGAACCCGTTTAGGGAATAAGCGGTAGTAAATGGATGGATGTTTAAAACGAGCAGCGAGGCAAAACAGCTTTTCGTCCGGTTGTCCGGGCGCCGGTGGCTAATTTTAGACGGGTGGGCGTGTTTGGGGCGAAAAACGAGGCGACCTGGTATTTACGTGTCTTCTCTCTAAAGACCCCCCCCCCTGTGCGATGACGTAGATATTAAGGATATTAAGCCTCCCAAAATGAAGACTGCCACCGATAAAGCAAGGTTTGATGGAGAAAAGGCAAGTAAGATGGCGGCGGTGCACTGCAGCATTGGCGAGGCTGGAGAAAAGTGGGAAGCAATCAGGAGCTGCAGGCTCCATTGTTGCCTTCCTGCATTGTTCTTTTAAACCACAGCCTATTGTGTGTTAATAAGCCCTGTGTTTGCACGCAGAAAAAAAACATTTTCCAGTCAAGCAAATCACTGCTCATCCGTTTTTTGATGCACACATTCAAAATGTCTGTGCATAATTCATTGTAAAATTGTGGCCCCATGTTAAACTTTTAAATAAGCCTCTTTTGTTCCCTATGGCAGTGGCTCTCAACCTTTTTTCAGTGATGAACATTTGTTTTAATTCTAGTACCCCTTAATCAGAGCAAAGCATTTTTGGTTTTAAAAACAAGAGATAAATAAGTATAATACAGCACTATGTCATCAGTTTATGATTTATTAAATTGTATAACAGTGCATAATATCCAATCCAATCCACACATTTAAACAACAATAACGTTTCCAAAGTGCTGCACAGCCATGTTAAAAACAATATTATGCTCCACCAATGACTGAATAAAACAAAAAATAAATACAAATAAAAACAAATATGATTAAAAACTATTTTAAAGGGTAAAATCAATTAAAACATCCATCCATCCATCCATCTTCTTCTGCTTATCCGAGGTCGGGTCGCGGGGGCAACAACCTAAGCAGGGAAACCCAGACTTCCCTCTCCCCAGCCACTTGGTCCAGCTCTTCCCGGGGGATCCCGAGGCGTTCCCAGGCCAGCCGGGAGACATAGTCTTCCCAACGTGTCCTGGGTCTTCCCCGTGGCCTACTACCGGTTGGACGTGCCCTAAACACCTCCCAAGGGAGGCGTTCGGGTGGCATCCTGACCAGATGCCCGAACCACCTCATCTGGCTCCTCTCCATGTGAAGGAGCAGCGGCTTTACTTTGAGTTCCTCCCGGATGGCAGAGCTTCTCACCCTATCTCTAAGGGAGAGACGGAGGAAACTCATTTGGGCCGCTTGTACCCGTGATCTTATCCACTCGGTCATAACCCAAAGCTCATGACCATAGGTGAGGATGGGAACGTAGATCGACCGGTAAATTGAGAGCTTTGCCTTCCGGCTCAGCTCCTTCTTCACCACAACGGATCGGTACAACGTCCGCATTACTGAAGACGCCGCACCGATCCGCCTGTCGATCTCACCATCCACTCTTCCCTCACTCGTGAACAAGACTCCTAGGTACTTGAACTCCTCCACTTGGGGCAGGGTCTCCTCCCCAACCCGGAGATGGCACTCCACCCTTTTCCGGGCGAGAACCATGGACTCGGACTTGGAGGTGCTGATTCTCATTCCGGTCGCTTCACACTCGGCTGCAAACCGATCCAGTGAGAGCTGAAGATCCCGGTCAGATGAAGCCATCAGGACCACATCATCTCCAAAAAGCAGGGACTTAATCAATTTAAACAGTAAAATAAAAATCAAAGTGTATAAAAAACACAGAGGACAACAGAAGCTTAGAGAAGGCTATGCAGAACAAAACAAAAACCTGAACTGGCTACAAAGTCTACAAAAACAGAATGCTGGACGACAGCAAAGACTTACTGTGGAACAAAGACAGCGTCCACAATGTACAGCCGAACATGACATGACAATCAACAATGTCCCCTCAGAGTAGCATAAAAACAACTGAAATAGTCTTGATTGCTAAAACAAAGTAGATGTGGGAAATATCGCCCAAAGGAAGACATGAAACTGCTACAGGAAAATACCCAAAAAAGAGAAAAAGTCACCAAAATAGGAGGGCAAGACAAGAACTAAAACACTACACACAGGAAAATGACAAAAAACTCCAAATAAGTGACGGTGTGATTTGACAGGTGGTGACAGTAGACCTTCTTTGAGACAAGAGCTATAGTCATGCATGTTGTAGATGTCAGAAACAGCGGGAGACAGAGTGCAGGTAAAACGGTGTCCAATGCTTAAACCAAAAATAAACACAAGTTGCGTGCCCATGAGAAAAGGTATTGAAGCTTAGGGGAAGGCTATGCAGAACAAAACA
The DNA here is from genome assembly GCF_033978795.1 of Nerophis ophidion. Classification (NCBI taxonomy): domain Eukaryota; kingdom Metazoa; phylum Chordata; class Actinopteri; order Syngnathiformes; family Syngnathidae; genus Nerophis; species Nerophis ophidion. The sequence goes on from NC_084637.1 coordinate 33,778,759, forward strand.
AAAACTGAACTGGCTACAAAGTCAACAAAAACAGAATGCTGGACGACAGCAAAGATGGCGTCCACAAAGTACATCTGAACATGACATAACAATCAACAATGTCCCCTCAAAGAAGGATAACAACAACTGAAATAGTCTTGATTGCTAAAACAAAGTGGATGCCGGAAATATCGCTCAAAGGAAGACATGAAACTGCTACAGGAAATTACCAACACAATGCCACCAAAATAGGAGGGCAAGACAAGAAGTAAAAGAATACACAGGAAAACGGCAAAACACTCCAAATAAGTCAGGGTGTGATGTGACAGGTGGTGACAGTACACCTACTTTGAGACAAGAGCTATAGTCATGCATGCTTGCTTATGCTTTAAGTCATATACAACAATTGCAACAACAACTTTTTTCTGTCAACTGAGTTTCATTTCTTAAAGGGGAACATTATCACAATTTCAAAAGGGTTAAAAACAATAAAAATTAGTTCCCAGTGGCTTGTTGTATTTTTTGATGTTTTTTCAAAATTTTACCGGTCTCGGAATATCCCTAAATAAAGCTTTAAAGTGCCTTATTTTTGCTCTCTGCGAAGACACTGGCCAATGTAAACAAACAATGGGAATACCACAGCAAGATATAGCGACATTAGCTCGGATTCAAACTCGGATTTCAGCGACTTAAGCGATTCAACAGATTACGCATGTATTGAAACAGATGGTTGGAGTATGAAAGTATTGAAGAAGAAACTGAAGCTATTGAGCGAATAGCTATTGATGCTATTCATAGCCATAGCATGGCCGAATAGCTGCGTTAGCATCGCCGGTAAAATGTGCGGACCAAACGATCAGGACTTTCGCATCTTTTGACACTGGAGCAACTTAAATCCGTCGATTGGTAAGTCTTTGTTTCGCATTAAATGTGGGTGGAAGGAAACGTAATATAGTTGGAAATTCATCTGCAGGTTATCCATACATCTCTGTTCCATGTCTGCTTTAGCACCGCCGGTAAATAGCATGTTAGCGTCGATTAGCGTAGCATGTTAGCATCGATTAGCTGGCAGTCAACATCAACAAAACTCACCTTTGTGATTTCGTTGACTATCGTTGCAAATGCATCTGCAGGTTATCCATACATCTCTGTGCCATGTCTGTCTTAGCATCGCCGGTCAAATGTGGAGACACTCTGGCACATTCAATGGGGGTCTGGCGGCAGACACTTTCGCATCTTCGGGCCAGTGGTGCAACTTGAATCCCTCCCTGTTAGTGTTGTTACACCCTCCGACAACACACCCACCAGGCATGATGTCTCCAAGGTTCCAAAAAATAGTCGAAGAAACGGAAAATAACAGAGCTGAGACCCGGTGTTTGTAATGTGTTGAAAATGAAAATGGCGGCTGTGTTACCTCGGAGACGTCACATTCTGACGTCATCGCCTCCAGCGCGATAAACAGAAAGGCGTTTAATTCGCCAAAATTCACCCATTTAGAGTTCGGAAATCGGTTAAAAAAATAGATGGTCTATTTTCTGCACCATCAAGGTATATATTGACGCTTACATAGGTCTGCTGATAATGTTCCCCTTTAATTATTTCTGCTGTTGGTGTGCCTGCGGATTTTTTCAACGCAAAAAAATATGCTTTGGCTCAGAAAAGGTTGAAAAACACTGGCTTAGGGCACATTAGTGCAGTGTTTTATTAAGTTATGCACTTTCACCTAATTTGTCAGAAAAATATTTTTTGCAAACCAACAATTATAATCCGCAAACAATGTGCCGTGGTAGAGTGCCTATGCTGTCTGGAGATCAACAGACTAACCGTGAAATACTCTTCAGTACCAGTAGGTGGCAACAGGTAGCTCATTGCTTTGTAAGCCTGCTTTGAGACAAAATAATTAACGATGATCATGGTTTGAAGTCCATCCATCCATCCATTTTCTACCGCTTATTCCCTTTCGGGGTCGCGGGGGGCGCTGGCGCCTATCTCAGCTACAATCGGGCGGAAGGCAGGGTACACCCTGGACAAGTCGCCACCTCATCGCAGGGCCAACACAGATAGACAGACAACATTCACACTCACATTCACACACTAGGGCCAATTTAGTGTTGCCAATCAACCTATCCCCAGGTGCATGTCTTTGGAGGTGGGAGGAAGCCGGAGTACCCGGAGGGAACCCACGCATTCACGGGGAGAACATGCAAACTGTGGTTTGAAGTCATATTGAACAATTGCGTCAGGTATTTGATGAGAACGACTTCATATTGTCAATATAGGCTGTTGTGTTTCGTTTTCAACATTTTCTGCTGGTTGTGTCTGTCATGTATTGGTCACTCGGGTCACAGGACAATACCGGAACCATTGTAAGGGGAACTTAAGGGCGGGCGACACAGGGTATGTTGACATATGTTGTGAGTTGGACACTTGGAAGTGGAAAAAGGGAATAGAAGGCAGTAAAAGACTAGCTTTCTTTTGGTGTATTGTCAAGTTTAGATAGCTAGTAAGTGAACTAATAAGTGACAAGTTTGGCACACAACAATGGCGACCCCTGGATTTTTTCAATGAACAAAATGTGCCTTGGCTCAAAAAGTGTTGAAAAACACTGCCTTGTGTCCCCCCGCAGGCAAGATATTATGTCCCTAGGAGAAATGTGTAAAATTGTGGTCCGGTTTAGGACCAACTTTGGTGAATATATGACTACTGGTGTGGTTGTAGGAATGTTTTTTGTCTTTGTGCTATAATAGTCTGCTAGCATTGGGCCCCAGTGGGGCAGTGCCCCACCAGTACTGATGCTGCATTCCATAAACCCTGGGAAGTTTCAAGTCAGAGCTGGGAATGATGTTACAGCCGAGTTGTGAGCGTTCCAGTTACGAGGTCGGAAATAAAGATTGCCACATTCACGAAAGCTATTTTTGACCTTGCCTTGTCTGAATAATGACAACTTACAGAAAAATATGCACTCTTTCTGCAACCTTTAAATACAGTGGATGAAGAGGAAACACAGACGCTATTGCGATGTCGAACGTATAATGCACATGAAATGAATGTAGTTTACACTACAGTGATGTTACCATATATAAATGTACAACAATACATTGTATATGGCTTGTTTACTGCAACAAAAAATAATCAGAAGTGCTAATAATGGATATTCTAGAAGAGGATTCCATTGTTTACATTTAGAGCAGGGGTGCCCACACTTTTTCTGCAGGCGAGCTACTTTTCAATTGACCAACTCGAGGGGATCTACCTCATTTATATATATCATTTATATTTATTTATTTATGAAAGAGACATTTTTGTAAACAAGTTAAATGTGTTTAATGATAATACAAGCATGTGTAACACATATAGATGTCTTTCTTTCACGAAGACAAGAATATAAGTTGGTGTATTACCTGATTCTGATGACTCGCATTGATTGGAATCAGACAGTAATGATGATAACGCCCACATTTTCAAATGGAGGAGAAAAAAAGTTGTCCTTTCTGTACAATACCACATGAAAGTGGTTGGTTTTTGGCATCTAATTCATCCAGCTTCCATACACTTTACAAGAAAAACATTGGCGGCAAATTCCGTAGCTTGCTTGATTGACATTCACGGCACCCGAGGGTCTTGTGAGATGACGCTGGCTTCTGCCAGTTCATTATTATGAAAAAATGACAGAGAGGAAGGCGAGAAACACTTTTTATTTCAACAGACTTTCGTGCCGTCCCTTCCGTCAAAACTCTAAAGGCCGACTGCACATTTCCTATCTTCACAATTAAAGCCCTGCTTCATGCTGCCTGCGCTAACAAAATAAGAGTCTCGGAAAGCTGGCGTGCACAAGTGATGTGCACGCCAGCTTTCTGAGGGATCGCTTGTGCACGCCAGTTTTCCGAGACTCTGTATTTAGTTAGCGCAGGCAGCATGAAGCAGTGCTTTTATTGTGAAGATAGGAAATGTGCAGTCGGCCTTTAGAGTTTTGACAGAAGGTACGGCGCGAGAGTCTGTTGAAATAAAAAGTGTTTCTCGCCTTCCTCTCGGTCATATTTTAATAATAATGATCTTGCAGCAGCCAGCGTCATCTCACAAGACCCTCCGGTACCGTGAATGTCATTTAAGTGACGTCTTGGTGAAGATTGATGATCACTAATTTTTAGGTCTATTTTTTTAAAAAGCCTGGCTCGAGATCGACTGACACACCCCCCGCGGTCGACTGGTAGCTCGCGATCGACGTAATGGGCACCCGTGGTTTAGAGTATCCATCTTTAAAACAAGCTCAGGGTAAGTAGGAATGCTCTGATTCTCAGAGTCGGATATCCAACCTCAAGAGGCGTTCCAGTTCAAATTCCGACTAACTAGGAACTCTGAAAATTCGACTTCCCCGTACAAATGGAACAGACTAATAGAACTGCAGTAATGGCACTCAGTAGAGATCTCTGCTATGGATGAGCAATCAGTAGCTATGTTTCCATACACTAAATCAGTCTGATTCCTCAAAAATAAAACTTTTTTTTTGGTATTTTCACACCAACATATGATGTCCCTGTGTCTACGCACTCTCTCTAATGTGACTATTGGTCATACGCTGTGTGCCTCCCATACTGTGGGGGGCGCTTATTATCTTTTAGCGTGGATAAATCTATTGCTTTTCCAGTTTGCCTTTGATGTCACACCAAATAAATTTAGCTTTACCGATAAAGCCCAGTTCTTGTTGTGCTTGATTTTGCTGTAATATTGGCACAGATGACACATATTACGTCTCTGATGGCCATGCTGATGTTAAATAGCAGACTGCATCAAGAAATTATCTTAGATTGCGCTACAAATATGACCCTACTAGCAAGAAGGTCTCTGAGTTGCTGGACTGGAGGACGCAGGTCCAAAGCAAAGACGGGTGGATGAGACTTATAGAGTTCTTTTGAAGAAAAACCTTGGGAATGTCTCAAAGTTTATTTAAATAAACTCTGTGGATTGCTGGAAGGAGTTTTAAATCTGAAAAAAAAAGACGATACTGATTTTAATGCGGGTTGTTATTGTTGTGTACCAGCTTGCCAGTTGTGTGGAATACAGTATTGCTAATCAATTTAAATTACACAAATGCAGCGTGAAGAGTTTTGGGTATGCTTTGTTCTTTGTCCTGTAATATACCGGCTTCTCTTACATTTAACTTGTATTTGTTCGAGAGTCTCAATTTCCCTGGCTACCTTTTTAAATAGATGTTTGTTTTCTTCCTCCCATCGATGCACTTCAAAATGTTCCCTTCTTTTAATTTGTTAAGCAAATAGACAGGCTCCTTTTCACCAAGTTGTTGCCTATGTTTTTATTGATTGAGATCCGCTTCCGGGATATGAGACTGAACGCATGCGGCGGCACACACCAACTCAGGCGATCTGGGTTGTAATTGCATAATCTAGGTGTGTTTGTCCGACTTTTCAAAATCCAAACCCGATGAGATTAAGAAGTTTCCATGGGTGGTAGAATGTTTCTTTTCAGCTGAACTGTTTGAGAAATCAGACTATTTCATGTACATGAAAACGCAGTCAGTGTGTTGGGGAAAATGATCGATTCTTCGATACATCACAATTAGATGATCGCTAATTGATTTGTACGGTAATCAAATCGTAGCTCCTGAATCGTAATTGAATTGTGAGGTGCCGGAAGATTCCCAACTCTAGAATTTAGTACTACAGTTTTTACGACCAAGCTCTTATCAATACACTAGTATCTCAAATAAACCCCAGCCATTGAAATGCATTTAAAATCATTTTTAATCTGTGCTTGGTCCCTCCAAAATCAGTGATTTTAACATGTAGCATGCCTTCCAAAAATATAAAATAACTTTTAGTTGAGACATATTGTTTAAACCACATTACAATAGCATATACTGTAAACAACTACAGTAGTTTATAAAACAATAATCTTTGGGATCAGACTTTTCTAATTGTGTCTGGTCGTTGTGTAACAATTGGAACAAGGAAATCCTTGTTGAAGGTTTTTGAGTGACGAAGCAGAGAGGTCAGAGCTGACAGAAAGCTGTAGTCTTGTGCACTAAGGGCAACACTGACAGTCCAGCTTTTAAAGCCAGGAAACAGAACAACCAGAAACATAGCAAGCACACCACCGGCCGCCTCCTCACATCAACAAATGTCCGTCGCTTGGACTGCGCCGGACATGTTTTTAATGGTTTGTTTCTCCCATTCAATCATCTGCTTTTTCTGCCTTGCACTGACTTTCTCAGTTTGGTTGTAGGGCAGGATTGTGTCGATCTCTGGTCGTGAGTGTGGACAAATACCACTTTAACAGGCAGCAAAAATGCTCCTAGCTCCAATAATGCCCTCAAATGGCAACTGCATTTTTTTCTCCCAAATTTTGCCAATGATTCACAATCTCTAAGCAAGACAAGAACTTTTTTTTTCATTGATTTTAATTTGTAAAATATGGCAAGTATGAGATTGCTAACAATTAAGCTAATGGGAGTCATCTATATTTGCACATAAAGCCCCCAAAACATCTAAAAACTGCCAAAAATACTTAATTTACATGTCGTGACCTGCATATCAATCAAGTATTAGCTATATTTTTATTATAAGCGCAAACGCCGAGAAACTACCGGTACTCTCGCTGCTGTGTTGGATCCGCTTTGGACTGGACTCTCGCGACTGTGTTGGATCCATTGTGGATTGAACTTTCACAGTATCATGTTAGACCCGCTCGACATCCATTGCTTTCCTCCTCTCCAAGGTTCTCATAGTCATCATTGTCACCAACGTCCCACTGGGTGTGAGTTTTCCTTGCCCTTATGTGGGCCTACCGAGGATGTCGTAGTGGTTTGTGCAGCCCTTTGAGACACTGGTGATTTAGGGCTATATAAGTAAACATAGATTGATTGATTGATACTTTTAGCGGCGCCATGATGTCAGCGGTAACCAGCTTATGAGCTGCTGCATCGCCTCTAAGCAGGTGAAAGTGAATTCTATATGGTAAATGGTGAATGGGTTGTACTTGTATAGCGCTTTTCTACCCCCTTTTTAAGGAGCCCAAAGCGCTTTGACAGTATTTCCACATTTGCCTATTCACACACACATTCACACACTTGACGGCTGGAGCTGCCATCCAAGGCGCTCACCGGGACCCATCAGGAGCAATCCTCAGACTGCTGGCACATCCACTCTACCAACTTCGCCATGCCGTCCCCCTATATTATAAATCATGCCTTTCACATGAAGGTTGTTGTTATAAATTGAAAAATCGGTCACTTCTGACAACATGAAAAGATGCTTTTTTTCAAAATGTTTTACCTGCGTGAGGATGATAATTTTTGTATCCAAACGGCAAGATATGAACATCCCATTAGCCGGCAACCCAGTGAGAGCAGACATTGTACAGTATGTGATATTTTTTTTTATGTTAGGAGTTTGTATTTCTTGCTTAGTACTTAGCAATATTGCTAATTGCTGGATGTGTCTATCAAACTTTTATTACTTTTAGATCATCCTCCTTATATTCAGACTAAACAATATGTTTCTGGATCAGCATTTGTCCCCAAGTAGTAATCGTATCTCATGGAGTCTGTCATGATTATTAGTGTTGTTGTTTTCGGAAATAGCGAATGTTTTGATTTATCAGTGGAATTGATCGGCAGCCGTATGCCTAAAATAATTAAAATACGTAAATATTACATGTTATTATGAATTTGCCGTTACTACATTACATGTATACTTACATCATGTTTATAAAACGTTGATGGAGGTTTTTTAAGGTTTGTAGAACGCTTTAAAGGCGGGATACAGCAAATCCCCATTAGCTCTGTTGTTAGCTGACTTTTGCACGCATATATTTACAAGTTAGAATGCAAAAAAAGAAAAATACGTTTGTCTTGTATAGGGATTGGATTTTCAATGATAGGCTAAATCCCCAAAAATGTCCATTTCTCCTTTTAACTGGGTGTCAAACTCTGGCCCGCCGTGTGATTTAATTTGGCCCTTGAGGCAATATCAAATTAACATTACAGCTGGCCCGCCGTTATTACACAGCAGCGGTCCCGCTGTAACACCACAATTTCTCACACTTGCCAATCCTCCCGAAGTTCAATCCCCCTCCCGAAAATCTCCCGGGGCAAGAGTTCTTCCGATTTCCACCTGGACAACAATATTGAGGGCGTGCCTTAAAGGCACTGCCTTCAACATTCTCTACAAACTGTCGTCACGTCCGCATTTCCTCCAGTGCAGGCCCACACACATAAGTGAATGCAAGGCATACTTGGTCAACAGCCATACAGGTCACACTGAGGGTGGCCGTATAAACAACTTTAACACTGTTACAAATATGCGCCACACTGTGAACTCACACCAAACAAGAATGCCAAACACATTTCGGGAGAACATCTGCACTGGAACATAACATAAACACAACAGAACAAATACCCAGAACCCCTTGCAGCACTAACTCTTATATATTTTGATATTTACCTCAGAAGGCTGCAAATAGGCTTCACGGTGGCAGAGGGGTTAGTGCGTCTGCCTCACAATACGAAGGCCCTGCAGTCCTGGGTTCAAATCCAGGCTCGGGATCTTTCTGTGTGGAGTTTGCATGTTCTCCCCGTGAATGCGTGGGTTCCCTCCGGGTACTCCGGCTTCCTCCCACTTCCAAAGACATGCACCTGGGGATAGGTTGATTGGCAACACTAAATGGGCCCTAGTGTGTGAATGTGAGTGTGAATGTTGTCTATCTGTGTTGGCCCTGCGATGAGGTGGCGACTTGTCCAGGGTGTACCCCGCCTTCCGCCCGATTGTAGCTGAGATAGGCGCCAGCGCCCCCCACGACCCCAAAAAGGGATTAAGCGGTAGAAAATGGATGGATGGGCTGCAAATAGAAAAGAGGCATTAAATTTGTATTTAAATTTGATATGCCATTGATATTTTTTAATTATTATTGTTATTATTTGAAACTCAATTTTGCATGTCACTATAAAGTTATATAAGCCTTGCTTGTTCAATATTCAATGCAAAACTTGTTTGGGTCCCTATTAAAAGATTAATTGGTTCAACCTTGGCCCGCGGCTTTGTTCAGTTTTAAATTTTGGCCCAGTCTGTATTTGAGTTTGACACCCCTGACTTAAAGCATAACAAAAAGCAGAGACACAGTTTGTAACTCAAAATACTCATAAGTTAAGGTACTCATTCATCAACATTGAACTAAGGAACAAAGCATAATCTCGTGGGCAGCGGCAACAATAACAAGCTTGGCTGTGGGTAACAGATCAACTCCCTGGTAGTTAAAGATAAACATGCACCTAACATGTTTATCGCTCAGTTTTTTGCCAGCTTACTTTCATATTCCAATCAGTGTTTGTATTATGAGAGTTAGACGGAGGCCAAAGCTAAATGTGATTGCATGAAGTATCGGCGTAGTCTATTTCTTTTCTTGTTTTGGACATTTCCTTTGCACTTTCATGTCCCTGCTTGCACTCCCCTCGTAATTGCGCATTAAAATGAGTCATTTGGGCAGCACCTTAAGCGGAGCAGTATCTTTGTTCCTCATCCTTCGCTTGCATGACTCACAACGATGATCTTTACTCCTTTGAGCCTCTAAAACCTCAAGATGATCACGATTAAACCTCATTCAAAACAAAAGATAAGGGGCTTTTAAAGGCTTTTTCGTGTGTTGACAAAAACACACAGTTCCAGGGAAACGCATTTCCCGGCGGGCGCACCTTAAACAAACACTGACCAAGTTCATGTTGATTGTGCGAGGCGGATGCCATTCTTTGTGTCACAAAATCCCCGGGAAATGGCTTTTGGTTTGCCTGCCTGAGTTTAATGCAGTTTAGAACGAGGGGCGGACCGGCCCGCTTCCCTTAATAGCAAGCGTTAATGCTAGGGGTGTGGGGAAAAATGGATTCGAATACGAATCGAATCAAATACGTTGTGCAATTCAGAATCGATTCTCATTTTTAAAAAATTTATTTAAAAAAAAATATATAATCATATATATATTTTTTTATCAATCCAACAAAACAATACCATAACAATGCAATCCAATTCCAAAACCGAACCTGAGCCAGCAACACTTACAACTGCAATAAACAGAGCAATTGAGAGGAGACACAAACACCACACAGAACAAACCAAAAGTAGTGAAACAAAAATGAATATTATCAACAACAGTATCAATATTAGTTATAATTTCAGCATAGCAGTGATTAAAAATCCCTCATTGACATTATCATTAGACATTTATAAAAAAATAATGTTAAGAACAGGGCTTCACGGTGGCAGAGGGGTTAGTGCGTCTGCCTCACAATACGAAGGTCCTGCAGTCTTGGGTTCAATCCCAGGCTCGGGATCTTTCTGTGTGGAGTTTGCATGTTCTCCCCGTGAATGCGTGGGTTCCCTCCGGGTACTCCGGCTTCCTCCCACCTCCAAAGACATGCACCTGGGGATAGGCCCCTCCCACCTCCAAAGACATGCACCTGGGGATAGGCCCCTCCCACCTCCAAAGACATGCACCTGGGGATAGGTTGATTGGAAACACTAAATGGTCCCTAGTGTGTGAATGTGAGTGTGAATGTTGTCTGTCTATCTGTGTTGGCCCTGCGATGAGGTGGCGACTTGTCCAGGGTGTACCCCGCCTTCCGCCCGATTGTAGCTGAGATAGGCGCCAGCGCCCCCCGCGACCCCAAAAGGGAATAAGCGGTAGAAAATGGATGGATATATATATTTTTTCATCAATCCAACAAAACAATACACAGCAATACCATAACAATGCAATCCAATTCCAAAACCAAACCTGACCCAGCAACATTTAGAACTGCAATAAACAGAGCAATTGAGAGGAGACACAAACACCACACAGAACAAACAAAAAGTAGTGAAACAAAAATGAATATTATCAACAACAGTATCAATATTAGTTATAATTTCAGCATAGCAGTGATTAAAAATCCCTCATTGACAACACACTGTGTCCAATGTTTCCACAAAGATAAAATAAGTCATATTTTTGGTTCGTTTAATAGTTAAAACAAATTTACATTATTGCAATCAGTTGATAAAACATTGTCCTTTACAATTTTATAAAAGCTTTTTTTTTTTTAATCTACTACTCTGCTAGCATGTCAGCAGACTGGGGTAGATCCTGCTGAAATCTATGTATTGAATGAATACAAAATCTTTTTGAATCGGAAAAATATCGTTTTTGAATCAAGAATCGTATCGAATTGAAAAAAATCGATATATTATCGAATCGCGACCCCAAGAATCGATATTGAACCGAATCGTGGGACACCCAAAGATTCACAGCCCTAGTTAATGCCATTATGTCTGTTGGCACCTTCTATGCCACTCCTACTTTGAAGAAGGTTATTGTATTATTGTTATGGTTATTGTGACCAAAATGATCTTGGTTATCATTATTACCTCAGTGTTGTTGAATGTGCTCCAGTTTTTTGTTCGTTGTTGCTGTCTTGTTCGCATGGTAAAGAGTTTCATTTCGGTTTTTATGCTGAAAATAAGTTTGTTGTTTTGTTGTCTTTTTTTCAAACAAAATTTGCTTCCAATATATCGCTAAAAACAATTTACCGCTCAGGCCTAGTTACAAGTTAGAAACGCTCCTTTTAGCTGCTTGACGCACAACGTATACACACGCAGGGAGTAAGTCAGATCGCCTAAATGTATTTTTTTAAAATGTATCCTTGAAAATACAAACCCTGTTTCCATATGAGTTGGGAAATTGTGTTAGATGTAAATATAAACGGAATACAATGATTTGCAAATCCTTTTCAACCCATATTCAGTTGAATGCACTACAAAGACAAGATATTTGATGTTCAAACTCATAAACTTTATTTTTTTTGCAAATAATAATTAACTTCGAATTTCATGGCTGCAACACGTGCCAAAGTAGTTGGGAAAGGGCATGTTCACCACTGCGTTACATCACCTTTTCTTTTAACAACACTCAATAAATGTTTGGGAACTGAGGAAACTTAATTGTTGAAGCTGTGAAAGTGGAATTCTTTCTCATTCTTGTTTTATGTAGAGCTTTAGTCGTTCATCGGTCCAGGGTTTCCGTGGTCGTATTTTACGCTTTATAATGCGCCACACGTTTTTGATGGGAGACAGGTCTGGACTGCAGGCAGGCCAGGAAAGTACTTGCACTCTTTTGCTACGAAACCACGCTGTTGTAACACGTGGCTTGTCATTGTCTTGCTGAAATAAGCAGGGGCGTCCATGATAACGTTGCTTGGATGACAACATATGTTGCTCCAAAACCTGTATGGACCATTCAGCATTAATGGTGCCTTCACAGATGTGTAAGTTACCCATGCCTTGGGCACTAATGCACCCCCATACCATCACAGATGCTGGCTTTTGAACTTTTTGCCTATAACAATCCGGATGGTTATTTTCCTCTTTGTGCAGGCGGACACCATGTCCACAGTTTCCAAATATAATTTGAAATGTGGATTCATCAGACCACAGAACACTTTTCCACTTTGCATCAGTCCATCTTAGATGAGCTCGGGCCAGCGAAGCCAGTGGCGTTCCTGGGTGTTGTTGATAAATGGGTTTTGCTTTGCATAGCAGAGTTTTAACTTGCACTTACAGATGTAGCAACCAACTGTAGTTACTGACAGTGGCTTTATGAAGTGTTCCTGAGCCCATGTGGTGATATCCTTTACACACTGATGTCGGGTTTTTTATGCAGTACCGCCTGAGGGATCAAAGGTCCGTAATATCAACGCTTACGTGCAGTGATTTCTCCAGATTCTCTGAACCTTTTGATGATTTTACGGACCTTAGATGGTAAAGTCCCTAAATTCCTTGCAATAGCTCGTTGAGAAATGTTGTTCTCCGTTTATATTTACATCAAACACAATTTCCCAACTCATATGGAAACGGGGGTTGTAAGATCGCCTAAATGTATTTTTTAAAAATGTATCCTTGAAAACAAAATATCTACGAATTTTATAAATAACAATCACAATTTGGATGTGAATGGAATTTTTTTTTCCCACCACGCCGAGCAAATACGTTCAAGAGTCAAATGTCCACTCTCCGCAGCTTCTCTTCTTGCGCTCCATTTTCTAAATGATCAAACTCAGGCTTGTAAAAATAAAATGAACAAGTTTGAGTAAGAAGAAACACTTCAAGTGTTTTCCACCAATCTGTTTTCTCAGCACACTTGGCCCTCTTTCAATGACTCTTGTCGCTTAAAGAAACATTTCAAGGAAAACTTTGGGCTATGAGGAAAGTTGTTTTTGTAATGCCTTTTTTTGAGAAGGGGGTTCACCCTACACATCAAGGTTTTTAAAAAATCCTCGCTTTCTTCATTCCTGCACTTGACAAACCATCACTGTAACTGTTTCCCTCCCATCCATCTTTTTCTCTGTTATCGTGCTAAAGAAATCCCGAGCTTTTCATGCTGTTGTGATTGTCTTTGTAAGCGGGGATGACGTGCATGTTGGCGTTTTTTCAACCTGAATGAACGCCACCCCCTGAGCTACGTTCCCTGTAGTCTAGTAGGCCCGTAACAGTAGATCCTGATCCGGTTTCCTTATCCCAGCGGGGTGGGGGATAGCCGTGTCACTTACTTATCTACTATTGTGTGACATTGGTGGCGTGCGACACAATGTAACCCGTCAGTGAATTGAAAAGAAGAGGAACAGTGCTATGTGATGACTCGGGATGGAACAGTTTCTGAAAAAACCCTGAACCTGACACTGTTCGGAGCGCTTGACAGATCATGTGATTTTTCTTTTCTTTTACTATTCAATTTGGAGGGTGTGTGTAGTTCCGATTGTAAACATGCACAGAACGCAAAGGAGAAGCGGAGTTGTGAAGGCATTCATGTTGTAGTTATGGCAAGCTGACTTTTTTAAGCTGACTAGCAGATGTGTCTGCGACATGTGTGTATAAGTCTGATGTAGGCAGCACTTTGGCAGACAGGTTCTGAATCTCCCGGACTGTGATGTTTTTGGGAGGACAAATTACGGTCAAACCTGTGTTACTAGCTACCTGTCTGTAGCGGCCACAAACATTCCTCAAGTAACTAGAACCCTTGTCTTGTGCAGCCACCTGTATAATGCGGTCTTTTATTTTGCTTTATGGAAAAGTTTTATTAACTCCATATAGCCTCCGCTAACATCATGCTTGATGTTGGTACATGGAGTCTCTTTTTAGGATAACCTTGCTACGATATTGTGACAGACTCTCGCTGTCGTGCGGGTTCCATGGACCACCAAGCAGGGACATCTTTGAGCAGAGTCGACTTTGTTTATTTTTTTCAAATTACAAACGTCAGACCAGGTCGCTTTTCAGCTCAACTTCTTCGCTCGCTCGGTCGTTGTCTGTCTCGGGCTCTCCTCCTCTGTCGCTGCACGTCAGTGTCGCTTTTGCTCCTTTCAGTCTCTACCCCTTTCTCCCCGACGTTCACGGCTACCGCCCTTTTAAACTGGGCGAGTGGATTGCATGATTGTCCCCAGGTGCGTGATTTACGCACCTGATCTTGATTGTGGCGTCACTCGCGGCGCGCCTCACCGCTTGCTCGCCGTTCCCGCCTCCTCACCGCCATCTTGGGCCAGGCTCCGACGTGCCCTGCTTCTTTGTCGGACTGCCGGCTACGCCTCTCCACAGTCCTCCATCGCCAGATGCAAACCGGGCTTCAGACCGGCTGAGCCTACTCCCCCCTCCTTTTTTGGAAGGGGCGGGAAATGAAAACTGTCAAGGCCACCTGTGTGCCCAGTCTTCTCTTCATTTTTCCCTTCTTCTTTTTCTTCCTCTTCATTTTCTTCTTTTCTGTCTTCTTCAATTTCATTTGTCTTCTTCCTTGTCTTTGTCTTCTTCCTTTTCTGTGTCTTTGTCTTCTTCTTTCTTTTTCTTCTGTATCTTTTTCTTCTTTATCATTTTCTTAAACTTTAACTTCTTCTTTTTCTTCTTCAACTTTTTCATCATCATCGTAAACTTCCTCATCATCGCCTCTCCACAAATAAATATTTTCTTGTCATGAATGACTTTCTTTTACCATAAAAGTTCAATAATTAAAAAGCAGCAATTAAAGATGATTTTCGCTTGCTGTTTGCGTAAACTACAGACTTTCACATACGGGGTGGGGAGGGGTCTATGTGTCACACTTATGCCGCACACACATCATATAATCTCACGACAATGAGCACATGCTCCATTTGTTCTCAAATTTTAAAAAACTCCGCAAGCAACAGCTCTCGACTCTGGCTGTCTTAATTAATCGTCACCTTTACAAAAGTCTCATCCCTCGTGATTACTAATCCCAACGCATTACGTCATATCCAGCTTCAACAAGTAAGTTCTTCATGGTTCAACCACTGCAATGCCTGGCTCAAAATGGCTTCCAACCTTCATAGATTTGCCAGTCTTACGGTTTCCCTTGAATGGCTGCAATAGACAGATTTGACTGGATGCTGAATGGATGGCTGGGAAGTGTTCAATCCACAATCAATTTCAGAAAATGAAAAAAAATGCCAGAACATCTCCATACTCACCCTTTCTTCTTTCCCATTTTAACCAATCACAAGTCAGGATGCATTCAATGACTCTCAAACTGTCAAACAATTCAACTCTAAAGCATGAATAAACGATGAATGAGCCGTATTTCTTTTAAGTGCACTTTTCCTCCACATAACAAATCTGTACATCGATGCAATTGGAATTCCAATAAAAATGTCTGCTCACATAACACATTTATGGGCAGTTATTTGCATTTTGTCCAGCCATCAGAAGCTACCACAGATGCCTGGCATACTACAACTCTGCTCAAAAATATAGTAATATATTAGATTGTAAACATTAACACTTGCAGTCCAGCCTGAGACAGGATGAGTGATCAACAATCACTTTATTTAAAACAAAAACATGACAAAACAGCTACAACAGTCCCACTTAAAGTGCATACTCTCCCGTCTGTGTTCCCCGCACTCATGCAAGCACCAGTCAGGACACATTTAATGACTCTCAAACTGTCTGAAAATAATAATGTAGATGCAAAGTATAGAGCTTCGACAAAAATGCACGGAAAGAGAATTACTGGACTGCAAACACCAAATGTTGGCAGCTCTGTAATAATTACTCAAATGTAAAAAATGGTTTATTGTTATTTTTAAAACCCGAGAAAAACACACATCCCAGAAATCCTCACTAAAACTGGGACTACAAACACTGATAAAAAACTGAGCCGTGAATTTTGTGAACCGTTCCAACCTCTGGTGCTGACTGTTCCCAAACATGATACACAAACAGCTTACCAAGATCATGTTAGTTGCCCTGATAATCCAGTTTTGACCACAATTATCAGTGTGTTAGATATGCTTCATGTTTGCCTCGTGCTCTCTGCTTAGTGGTTACTTCATTTGCAGAAGCTTGTACTAAGTGAGCTAAGACGGTGTCACAAGACTCAATAAGGTTCTCTGTCCTTCTATTCATTTTCTATACTGATTATCCCGGTTCAGGTTGTAAGAAGTTGGGAGTCCATCCCTGCAAATTACAAGCAGAAGGTGAACTACACCGTGGACTGAGTGCCTGTCAATCACAGTGCACATAGAGCAGGGGTCGGGAACCTTTTTGGCTGAGAGAGCCAAGAATCCAAATATTTTAAAATGTATTTCCGTAAGAGCCATATTATATTTTTTTCAACACTGAACACAACTAAAAGTGTGCATTTTAAGTAAGACCAACATTTCTAGAGTATAAAAGGTCTCTTATTCTGTGTAATAACTGTTATTCTGAAGCTAACTGTGGAGGGGGAATGGCCTGCGGGCCTGCAGCGAAGTGGGATGTTGCCAGGATCGGCCTGGAAATCAGCGACAGGTGCGTAGATGGCCCACCTGGGCCTTGTTATCTAATCACCTGTCGCTCTGTTTATAAGCGGCAGCCAGGAGGAGAGACGGGGTTGGGGCTGGAGCTGTAGCCAGAGTGCGAGCGAGAACGAAAGAGGAAAAGACAATTGCTGGAAAGAAACGGAGAGACTTATTGAAAAATAAGACAATATTGTAACCCTGAAACAGGCTCTCATGTCGGTGCTTGGTGGTCTGAAAAACCCCAGGAGGGCAAGCCCTACACTAACCAATAATAAATAAATAACTTCTTACCAATAACACAACCTCTTGAACTGGTGTGGCAGAAAACGGATGGATGGATTAAAAATGCATGAGAATGTTTTATATTTTGAACTTTTTTTTTAACACTGATTACATGTGGAATTATTCATTACTTATCGTGTTAAGCAATGTCAGCTCAGATTTATCCGAGAGCCAGATGTAGTCATCAAAAGAGCCACATCTGGCTCTAGAGCCATAGGTTCCCTACCCCTGACATAGAGTGTACAGACATCGACATCGACACTGAGTGGGAACTGCACAGGAGTCAGCCGAGTGAACCACCTGACTGCAATGCCAGCCTTAGTAGTTCCAAAATGTACACCAGTTTCCACTTGTTCTATGCAGTTCTACTGAACAGCAGCGTCATTCATCACCATCAGGGCGTGACACCCGTCTGTAAATATCGGCAGTGTGCTGCCAGAGCACGCCCTTCATTTCACAGCTGGCTAGTAAGCAGCTGTTAGTGCCAGATTTTATTAATACGTTTAGAAGCAAGTCCTGCTGGGCAGCCCCCCTTACACTGCAGCTGCACACTCTTCCACGTAGCTGACAGTTCTTATCAAGTTAATGGTCTGAGAGTCTCTTCGATTTTAACATTTGTAGCCGCCCGCATACGTCAAGCCAGATGCCTTCTGGACAAACGTGTGGTCAGACGTGACAGTCAATGTCAGGAAATTTGTTTGGAGGTGTGAGACTTTAAAACCTAATCAACTAACACGGTCCTGAGTAGTCCTGGGTTCAATTCCGGACTCGGGATCTTTGTGTGGAATTTGCATGTTCTCCTCCGGGTACTCCGGCTTCCTCCCACTTCCAAAGACATGCACCTGGGGATAGGCCCCTCCCACCTCCAAAGACATGCACCTGGGGATAGGCCCCTCCCACCTCCAAAGACATGCACCTGGGGATAGGCCCCTCCCACCTCCAAAGACATGCACCTGGGGATAGGCCCCTCCCACCTCCAATGACATGCACCTGGGGATAGGCCCCTTTCACCTCCAAAGACATGCACCTGGGGATAGGCCCCTCCCACCTCCAAAAACATGCACCTGGGGATAGGCCCCTCCCACCTCCAAAGACATGCACCTGGAGATAGGCCCCTCCCACTTCCAAAGACATGCACCTGGGGATAGGCCCCTTTCACCTCCAAAGACATGCATCTGGAGATAGGCCCCTCCCACCTCCAAAGACATGCACCTGGGGATAGGCCCCTCCCACCTCCAAAGACATGCACCTGGGGATAGGCCCCTCCCACTTCCAAAGACATGCACCTGGAGATAGGCCCCTCACACCTCCAAAGACATGCACCTGGGGATAGGCCCCAAGACATGCACCTGGGGATAGGCCCCTCCCACCTCCAAAGACATGCACCTGGGGATAGGCCCCAAGACATGCACCTGGGGATAGGCCCCTCACACCTCCAAAGACATGCACCTGGGGATAGGCCCCTCACACCTCCAAAGACATGCACCTGGGTATAGGCCCCTCCCACCTCCAAAGACATGCACCTGGGGATAGGCCCCTCCCACCTCCAAAGACATGCACCTGGGGATAGGCCCCTCCCACCTCCAAAGACATGCACCTGGGGATAGGCCCCCTCCCACTTCTAAAGACATGCACCTGGGGATAGGCCCCTCTCACCTCCAAAGACTTGCACCTGGGGTTAGGCCCCTCCCACCTCCAAAGACATGCACCTGGGGATAGGCCCCTCCCACCTCCAAAGACATGCACCTGGGGATAGGCCCCTCCCACCTCCAAAGACATGCACCTGGGGATAGGCCCCTCTCACCTCCAAAGACTTGCACCTGGGGTTAGGCCCCTCCCACCTCCAAAGACATGCACCTGGGGATAGGCCCCTCCCACCTTCAAAGACATGCACCTGGGGATAGGTTGATTGGCAACACTAAATGTTCCCTAGTGTGTGAATGTTGTCTGTCTATCTGTGTTGGCCCTGTGATGAGGTGGCGACTTGTCCAGGGTGTATTCCGTCGTCCGCCCGATTCCAGCCTAGAAAATCTCAAGCACCCCCCGCGACACCAAAAGGGATAAGCAGTAGAAAATGGATGGATAGATGGATGGATGGGTGGTGGTAGCATCATACTCTGGTGTTGTGTTGCTGCCAGTGTTACTGGTGGACTGCACAAAATGGATGGAATCCTGATGGAGGACTACAGCCCCTGGAAGAAAAAAAAACATGGAATCAGCAGACTTTGAGGCTGTTCATTCCCTTGTTTAATTTTATAGAAAAATAAAAAGGGATAACATATATGACATAACTATAGTCATTTCAAATTGCAACTTTCTGGCTTTAAAGGTGAACTGCATTTGTGGGGGAAATCCTTCACAGTCATTATGAAATACATGACTGATGTATTTTTTTCCCAATGCTTTCTGAATATTAAATAAATGCGATCAAAGTCTGCTTAGAATAGCCTATGGGAGCCGCTCTATTCTGCCTTATAAACCCCTAAACATAACACCTAAACACCTTCTTTAGGGTTTCTATAGAGATGATTCAAGATTGTTTATTGTCATATGCACAGTTAAACAGACAGTTTGCCGTACAATGAAAATCTTACTTTGCTAGTCCACCCTTCAACAAGTCACACGGTACTTAGCTAAAAATTAAAAAAAATTAAAAATATGTCTACACAAGGCACAGTAAGTAAGATAACATTATTGCACATTCTGATTGACAGTCAACAGTATAAATATGGAGGTGACCTTGGGTCACAGCAGCAGTTAAATTGTCTTTAGTGATCAAAGGTGAAAAGTGTCTACAGTGATGGTTCACAGTTTGGGGGTGGTCAAGGTACCTGTCTTTTTGTGGGGGGGGGGGGGTAGCTAGCATTCACAAGTTAGCATTCAGCTGTGAATGCTAGCCCCCCCCCCCCCCCCCCCCCATTTTTGATGTAAGTATACAGGTGCTGTTCATATTATTAGAATATCATGAAAAAGTAGATTTATTTCAGTAATTATATTCAGAACGTGAAACTTACATATTATATCAATTCATTACACACATAGTGATGTATTTGGAATGTTTATTTCTTTAAATTGTGATGATTAGTACTGACAATTACTGAAAATCCCAAATTCAGTATCTCAGAAAATTAGAATATTAGTTACGACTAGTACCAAAATATATTTTTTAGAAATGTGGGCCAACTGAAAAGTATGAACATGGAAAGTTTCAGCATGTACGGCAATCAATACTTAGTTGCAGCTCCTTTTGCCTGAATTGCTGCAGCAATACGGCGTGGTATGGAGTCCACCAGTCTGTTGTACCCTCAGGTGTTATGAGAGCCCAGCTTGCTTTAATAGTGGCCTTCAGCTCTTCAGCATTGTTGGCTCTGGCATCTCACATCTTTGTTGGCTCTGGCATCTCGCATCTTCCGCTTCACAATACCCCATGCTGTCCTCAGTCCTGTCCGCATGCTGTCCTCAGTCCTGTCCGCATGCTGTCCTCAGTCCTGTCCGCATGCTGTCCTCAGTCCTGTCCGCATGCTGTCCTCAGTCCTGTCCGCATGCTGTCCTCAGTCCTGTCCGTATGTTGTCCTCAGTCCTGTCCGCATGCTGTCCTCAGTCCTGTCCGCATGCTGTCCTCAGTCCTGTCCGCATGCTGTCCTCAGTCCTGTCCGCATGCTGTCCTCAGTCCTGTCCGTATGTTGTCCTCAGTCCTGTCCGCATGCTGTCCTCAGTCCTGTCCGCATGCTGTCCTCAGTCCTGTCCGCATGCTGTCCTCAGTCCTGTCCGCATGCTGTCCTCAGTCCTGTCCGCATGCTGTCCTCAGTCCTGTCCGCATGCTGTCCTCAGTCCTGTCCGTATGTTGTCCTCAGTCCTGTCCGCATGCTGTCCTCAGTCCTGTCTGCATGCTGTCCTCAGTCCTGTCCGCATGCTGTCCTCAGTCCTGTCCGCATGCTGTCCTCAGTCCTGTCCGCATGCTGTCCTCAGTCCTGTCCGTATGTTGTCCTCAGTCCTGTCCGCATGCTGTCCTCAGTCCTGTCTGCATGCTGTCTTCAGTCCTGTCCGCATGCTGTCCTCAGTCCTGTCCGCATGCTGTCCTCAGTCCTGTCCGTATGCTGTCCTCAGTCCTGTCTGCATGCTGTCTTCAGTCCTGTCCGCATGCTGTCCTCAGTCCTGTCCGCATGCTGTCCTCAGTCCTGTCCGCATGCTGTCCTCAGTCCTGTCCGCATGCTGTCCTCAGTCCTGTCCGCATGCTGTCCTCAGTCCTGTCCGCATGCTGTCCTCAGTCCTGTCCGTATGTTGTCCTCAGTCCTGTCCGCATGCTGTCCTCAGTCCTGTCTGCATGCTGTCTTCAGTCCTGTCCGCATGCTGTCCTCAGTCCTGTCCGCATGCTGTCCTCAGTCCTGTCCGCATGCTGTCCTCAGTCCTGTCCGCATGCTGTCCTCAGTCCTGTCCGCATGCTGTCCTCAGTCCTGTCCGTATGTTGTCCTCAGTCCTGTCTACATGCTGTCCTCAGTCACGTCTGCTTTCCTTCCATATAAACAGCTTGCTGGGCCAGTCATATAATATCTTTGGCTTTTGGAACTCAGTGCACACACAACAACCGATCTGAATTCGATAAAGAATCGGTTGGATAAGAGCAGGGGTGCCCATTACGTCGATCGCAATCTACCGGTCGATCGTGGAGAGTCTGCCAGTCGATCACAAACCAAGCATTAAAAAAATAAACCTAAACATTTGTGATCATCAATCTTGACTACGACGTCCCTTTCGTAACTTGATTGACATTCATGGCACCTGAGGGTCTTCTGAGATGATGATTGCTGCTGCCAGATAATTATTAAGAAATCATGACCGAGAGGAAGGCGAGAAACACTTTTTATTTTAACAGACTCTCGCCCTGTACTTGCTGTCGAAGCCCTACAGACAGACTGCAGTTGCTGTCTTCACAATAAAAGCCCTGCTTCCTCCTGCCTGCGCTAACAAAATAAGAGTCTCAGAAAGCTAGCGTGCACAAGATAGCAAGCTACGGAGTTTGCAGTCAATGTATTTCTTGCAAAATGTATAAAAACGAGTATGGAAGCTGGACAAATAAGATGCCAAAAACTAACCACTTTTATGTGGTATTGGACAGAAAGGAGGACTTTTTTTCTCCTCCATTTGAAAATGTGGACGTTATCAGCACTACTGTCTGATTCCAATCAATGCAAGTCATCAGCATCAGGTAATACACAAAGTTGTATTCTTGTCTTCATGAAAGAAAGGAATCTCTACGTGTTAAACATGCTTGTATTATCATTAAACACCTTTAACGTGTTAACAAAAACGTCTCTTTCATAAATAATTTAATATAAATTATATATATATATGAATGAGGTAGATTCATTCGACTTGGTTAATTGAAGAGTAGCACGCCTGAATAAGAGGATTTGAAAATGGGCTCAAACTCGATCACTTCTTAACGAACATCATCCCTACTTTTGACCTCACAAATGTTTGTCTGAGTGGATAAAACAAATGTAGAGTCTTTAAAGGTTGATGCAAAGTTCTGTGGTCCGTACATGTTTTGTTCATAAACAAAACATGTCCGGTCACTCCCAGATTACTAAATCACATTACATCAGTCTGTAGATGTATTCTTGCATCAGTTTCTGGATCCTTTTCCTGTTCCAGGCTTCAAAACAGAGTTGCACTTCCTGTGTTTGTGTAGTTTAGAAGTGACTTGTGTGTGTATTTGGAAGATATTGTGCAGTTAATCCCTTGCAATTGAGTTTTTATCTGGAGAGTACAATTTTTGTAAGGTTTTTTGAGTGGCCTTCATGCAATTTCATATGTTGACATCCTGTAGTGGTTGCTTGACTCAAACATTAAATTAGACAACGTCATCAGAGTTAGTTGGTGACGAACCCCAAGATGCAGAGAAGGAGGAGTAAGAAAACATGATTTAATAAAACACTAAGACAAAACCGAACAAAAGGGTACAAACAAAAAGCGCGCATGAGGCGGATAACAAACTAAAAGAGCTAGCATGGGAGCTAGAAGATAACGAGTGCATCTGCCTCACGATACGAAGTTCCTGCAGTCCTGGGTTCAAATCCAGGCTCGGGATCTTTCTGTGTGGAGTTTGCATGTTCTCCCCGTGAATGCGTGGGTTCCCTCCGGGTACTACGGCTTTCTCCCACCTCCAAAGACATGCACCTGGGGATAGGCCCCTCCCACCTCCAAAGACATGCACCTGGGGATAGGCCCCTCCCACCTCCAAAGACATGCACCTGGGGATAGGCCCCTCCCACCTCCAAAGACATGCACCTGGGGATAGGCCCCTCCCACCTCCAAAGACATGCACCTGGGGATAGGCCACTCCCACCTCCAAAGACATGCACCTGGGGATAGGCCCCTCCCACCTCCAAAGACATGCACCTGGGGATAGGCCCCTCCCACCTCCAAAGACATGCACCTGGGGATAGGCCCCTCCCACCTCCAAAGACATGCACCTGGGGATAGGCCCCTCCCACCTCCAAAGACATGCACCTGGGGATAGGCCCCTCCCACCTCCAAAGACATGCACCTGGGGATAGGTTGATTGACAACACTAATTTGGCCCTAGTGTGTGAATGTGAGTGTGAATGTTGTCTGTCTATCTGTGTTGGCCCTGTGATGAGGGGGCGACTTGTCCAGAGTGTACCCCGCCTTCCGACCGATTGTAGTTGAGATAGGCGCCAGCGACCCCAAAAGGGAATACGCGGTAGAAAATGGATGGATGGATGGGCTCTCTCAGCCAAAAAGGTTCCCGACCCCTGCCATACAGTAATGCTTGGGGGTTTCACATGGACTTCTTTCAGACACAATAATTATATTTTCCCTTCTGTCATTTAATGTCCTGTCTGTGAACACAACCTGCTTCATCTGTAAATATCACCAGCTTGTTGTAGGCCAGAACTCACACACACAGCCAATAAATTGTTGAGGTAATGCATGCATAACCTGGATGGAGCCTTGCATATCTCTCTCTCTCACACACACACACACACACACACACACGCACACACAGATAAAATTCCTGCTCCCAGATGACATGAATGAAGGCGTTGCCTGGGTTGCCACGGAGATATGGCAGAGACAGGACCGAGATGTCAAGTTCCCTGAGGGGATTTTGGGGGAAGGAGGGGTGAGCCTCCGTCACCATGGCAATTACGACCAAGGGAACCAGGAGTACTTCAATCATACCGAGACAAATCTAGTTGGAAATGTTTTTGTTGTTCACGCTTCTAATCAGATTTCACACATTTGTCTGTGCTAAAATCTGAGAAACACAAGACTAAAGGGTAGTTCTCACATCCACTGCCTGTTTTTTGGGCTTACTTGGCAAGGATTCAGTCCTGGTGGCATGGGCGGGTCATGCCCACTCTGGGCTGGAAGCTGTTCATTTGGATTTTGTTTTTTACATTTATTCCTATCTCGGCTTGTCGATCAAACTATTTAACCAACGAACGAAGGCAAAGTGTGGTCAAATTACAGGTGGTGGGGGCGGGTCACTGAGTCATACTCAAGCAGGGTGACAAATTAACTGAAACAAACAAAATTGATCAAATAAACTTACACTTAAATATTAAAGTAATATGTTTTTATCACCTTTAAATCTTTCTACAAGCAGGTGTGTCAGCTGCAAAGTGGTGAGGACAAAGCTCTCAATTGATCTAAAACAGGGGTAGGGAACCTATGGCTCGCGAGCCAGATGTGGCTCTTTTGATGACTACATTAACTGACATATTGCTTAACACAGGGGTGCCCACACTTTTTCTGCAGGCGAGCTACTTTTCAATTGACCAACTCGAGGGGATCTACCTCATTTATATATATCATTTATATTTATTTATTTATGAAAGAGACATTTTTGTAAACAACTTAAATGTGTTTAATGATAATACAAGCATGTGTAACACATATAGATGTCTTTCTTTCACGAAGAGAAGAATATAAGTTGGTGTATTACCTGATTCTGATGACTTGCATTGATTGGAATCAGACAGTAATGATGATAACGCCCACATTTTCAAATGGAGGAGAAAAAAAGTTGTCCTTTCTGTACAATACCACATGAAAGTGGTTGGTTTTTGGCATCTAATTCATCCAGCTTCCATACACTTTACAAGAAAAACATTGGCGGCAAATTCCGTAGCTTGCTTGATTGACATTCACGGCACCCGAGGGTCTTGTGAGATGACGCTGGCTGCTGCCAGTTCATTATTATGAAAAAATGACAGAGAGGAAGGCGAGAAACACTTTTTATTTCAACAGACTTTCGCGCCGTACCTTCCGTCAAAACTCTAAAGGCCGAATGCACATTTCCTATCTTCACAATAAAAGCCCTGCTTCATGCTGCCTGCGCTAACAAAATAAGAGTCTCGGAAAGCTGGCGTGCACAAGTGATGTGCACGCCAGCTTTCTGAGGGATCGCTTGTGCACGCCAGTTTTCCGAGACTCTGTATTTAGTTAGCGCAGGCAGCATGAAGCAGGGCTTTTATTGTGAAGATAGGAAATGTGCAGTCGGCCTTTAGAGTTTTGACGGAAGGTACGGCGCGAGAGTCTGTTGAAATAAAAAGTGTTTCTCGCCTTCCTCTCGGTCATATTTTAATAATAATGATCTTGCAGCAGCCAGCGTCATCTCACAAGACCCTCCGGTACCGTGAATGTCATTTAAGTGACGTCTTGGTGAAGATTGATGATCACTCATTTTTAGGTCTATTTTTTTTAAAAGCCTGGCTGGAGATCGACTGACACACCCCCCGCGGTCGACTGGTAGCTCGCGATCGACGTAATGGGCACCCCTGGCTTAACACGATAAGTAATGAATAATTCCACTTGTAATCACAGTGTTAAAAATAACGTTCAAAATATAAAACATTCTCATGCATTTCAATCCATCCATCCATCCTTTTTTCTACCGCACTTGTTCAAGAAGTTGCATTAAGGGTAAGAAGTAATTTATTTATTATTGGTTAGCGTAGGACTTGCCCTCTTGGGGGTTCTTCAGACCAAAAACCACCAAATCTATTTACATCTTGTGACCTGAATATTAACCAAGCATCAGCAACATTTTTATTATAAGTGCTAACGCCGAGGAACTACTTTTAGTGGCGCCGTGATCACAGAGTGCTAACTAGCTTATGTAGCAGCTATTGACATACTGAGCTGATGTGCTGCTGCATCACCTCAGAGTTGGGAAAAGTTAATTCTGGATTATAAATCATGGCTTTCAACGGGATAGTAGAAGGTTGTCGCCATAAACCGAGATGTTGGTCATCGCTGACATTCAATTTATACCAGGGGTAGGGAACCTGTGGCTCTAGAGCCAGATGTGGCTCTTTTGATGCCCGCATCTGGCTCTCAGATAAATCTTAGCTGACATTGCTTAACACAATGGGGCGGTATAGCTCGGTTGGTAGAGTGGCCGTGCCAGCAACTTGAGGGTTGCAGGTTCAATCCCCGCTTCTGCCATCCTAGCCACTGCTGTTGTGTCCTTGGGCAAGACACTATACCCACCTGCTCCCAGTGCCACCCACACTGCTTTAAAAATGTAACTTAGATATTGGGTTTCACTATGTAAAGCGCTTTTGAGTCACTAGAGAAAAGCGCTATATAAATATAATTCACTTCACGATAAGTCATGAATAATTCCGCTGGTAATCACAGTGTTGAAAATAATGTTCAAATTATAAAACATTATCATGCGTTTTAGTCCATCCATCCTTTTTCTACCACACTTGTTCAAGAAGTTGCATTAGGGGTAAGAAGTAATTTATTTATTATTGGTTAGCGTAGGACTTGCCCTCTTGGGGGTTCTGCAGACCACCAAGCACCGACTTGAGAGCCAGTTTCAGGGTTACAATATTGTTTTATTTTTCAATAAGTGTCTCGGTTGCTTTCCGGCAATTATCTTTTTCTCTTTCGTCTCTCCTCCTGGCTGCTGCTTATAAACAGAGCGACAGGTGATTAGATAACAAGGCCAAGCTGGGCCATTTACGCACCTGTCGCTGATTTCGAGGCCGGTCCTGGCAACACCCCGCTTCGCTGCAGGCCCGCAGGCCACACCCTCTCCACAGTTAGCTTCAGAATAACAATGTTATTAAGAAAAATACGAGACCTACTATACTCTAGAAATGTTGATCTTACTTAAAAATGCACACGTTTAGTTGTGTTCAGTGTTAAAAAAATATTATATGACTCCTAGAGAAATACATTTTAAAATATTTCGCTTCTTGACTCTCTCAACCAAAAAGGTTCCCGACCCCTGATCTAAAACAAACAAAAGGAATGTATGCAAAACTAACTTATTTAGTTTATATTGTTTTGGTTACAGTAAGTAAAATTTAAATATATCCACGTTAAAAACATACAGACAAAAGTAATGAGAAAATTACAAGCTTGTTTTTGTGTGGACAGTAAACATACAAACCCCGTTTCCATATGAGTTGGGAAATTGTGTTCGATGTAAATATAAACAGAATACAATGATTTGCGAATCCTTTTCAACCCATATTCAGTTGAATATGCTACAAAGACAACATATTTGATGTTCAAACTCATAAACATTGTTTGTTTTGCAAATAATAATGAACTTTAGAATTTGATGCCAGCAACACGTGACAAAGAAGTTGGGAAAGGTGGCAATGAACACTGATAAAGTTGAGGAATGCTCATCAAACACTTATTTGGAACATCCCACAGGTGGGAACAGGTGGGTGCCATGATTGGCTATAAAAACAGCTTCCCAAAAAATGCTCAGTCTTTCACAAGAAAGGATGGGGCGAGGTACACCCCTTTGTCCACAACTGCGTGAGCAAATAGTCAAACAGTTTAAGAACAACCTTTCTCAAAGTGCAATTGCAAGAAATTTAGGGATTTTAACGTCTACGCTCCATAATATCATCAAAAGGTTCAGAGAATCTGGAGAAATCACTCAACGTAAGCGGCATGGCCGGAAACCAACATTGAATGACCGTGACCTTCCATCCCTCAGATGGCACTGTATCAAAAACCGACATCAATCTCTAAAGGATATCGTCACACCTCAGAAAACCACTGTCACTAAATACAGTTGGTCTCTACATCTGTAAGTGCAAGTTAAAGCTCTAATATGCAAAGCAAAAGCCATTTATCAACAACATCCAGAAACGCCGCCGGCTTCTCTGGGCCCGAGATCATCGAAGATGGACTGATGCAAAGTGGAAAAGTGTTCTGTGGTCTGACGAGTCCACATTTCAAATTGTTTTTGGAAATATTCGACATTGTGTAATCCGGACCAAAGGGGAAGCAAACTATCTAGACTGTTACCGACGCAAAGGTCAAAAGCCAGCATCTGTGATGGTATGGGGGTGCATTAGTGCCCAAGGCATGGGTAACTTACACATCTGTGAATGCACCATTAATGCTGAAAGGTACATACAGGTTTGGGAACAACATATGCTGCCATCTAAGCACCGTCTTTTTTATGGACGCCCCTGCTTATTTCAGCAAGACAATGCCAAGCCACATCCAGCACATGTTACAACAGCGTGGCTTCGTAAAAAAAGAGTGCAGGTACTTTCCTGGCCCGCCTGCAGTCCAGACCTGTCTCCCATCGGAAATGTGTGGCGCATTATGAAGCGTAAAATACGACAGCGGAGACGACTGAAGCTCTACATAAAACAAGAATGGGAAAGAATTCCACTTTCAAAGGTTCAACAATTAGTTTTCTCAGTTCCCAAACGGTTATTGAAAGAAAAGGTGATGTAACACAGTGGTGAACATGCCCTTTCCCAACTACGTTGGCGCATGTTGCAGCCATGAAATTCTAAGTTAATTATTATTTGCAAAAAAAAAATAAAGTTTGAGTTTATACATTAAATATTTTGTCTTTGTAGCATATTCAACTGAATATGGGTTGAAAAGGATTTGCAAATCATTGTATTCTGTTTATATTTACATCTAACACAATTTCCCAACTCATATGGAAACGGGGTTTGTATTTAGCTTCAAAAATATAACAACCCAATCCTCACTCTGTGCAAAAATAACTGTCATTTAGTTGATATGGTTATGGTTGTAGTATCTCTCATTCAAATGTCTCTAGGCTAAAAGCATACAGACAATCTTATGGGAAAATGACAAGCTTTTTAGTGTGCACATGTTTTTAGCTTGAAAAAATTCACAAACAAATCCTCATTATCTAATGTATATGATACATTAAATCCACGTATATTGAGCTAATGAAACCGACTCCAACTGTCCTTAAAATAGCTAGGAGCTAATAAAGCAAGCTAGAAACAGCCAGCGTCTCAACAAGTTGGCAAATTAAACATGAACATGAAGATAGTTTGATGGGTATTATGAACTAGGTTCATTCAGCAATGGCTCAAAAGAAAAGAAGAGTTTAAAACGACGTCCTGTTTGCCCTCGTCAGAAAAGCTGATGGCTAACTAGCTTTATGCTACGTGAGCCTACCAATTAGAGATGGCACCATGTCTCGAGTAATGGAGGCGCGTTTCCGCGAAACGCTTATCGAGGCTTGTTTCATTTAGGGCAGGTTTTTACAGTGTGGCTCACCTAAAGCTGACGAAAAAGTCACATACTGGTCGCATTGCGTTTGGACAGAAGTCACATTTGAAGAGATAAGATTTTAGTCATATTTGGTTTACCTCCCTAATCTGATGCGAAAAGATCCGATTTGAAGCACTTTGGAGCGTTTAGACCACGGGTGTCAAACTCTGGCCCGCCGTGTAATTTCATTTGGCCCTTGAGGCAATATCAAATGAACATTAGAGCTGGCTTGCCGCTGTAACACCGCATTCACCACTAATACTCATACTCGTCAACCCTCCCGATTTTCCCGGGAGACTCCCGAAGTTCAGTGCCCCTCCCGAATTTCTCCCGATTTCCACCTGGACAATAATATTGGGGGCGGGCCGTAAAAGCACGGTCTTTGGCGTTCTCTACACGTCGCCACGTTCGCCTTTCCTCCATACAAACAGCGTACCGGCCCACTGACATAATATATGCGGCTCATACACACACACAAGTGTATGCAAGGCATACTTGGTCAACAGCCATACAGGTTACACTGAGGGTGGCCGTATAAACAACTTTAACACTCTTACAAATATACGCCACACAGTGAACCCACAGCAAACAAGAATGACAAACACATTTTGGGAGAACATCTGCACTGTAACACAACATAAACACAACCGAACAAATACCGAGAACCCCTTGCATCACTTACTCTTCCGGGACGCCACAATACACACCCCCGCTACCACCAAACCCCGCCCCAACTCAAACCTGCCGCCGAAAAGAGGCATTCAATTTGTATTTTTATTTTATTTGATATGCCATTGATATTTTTTTATTATTATTATTTGAAACTCGATTTTGCATGTCACTATAAAGTTATATAAGCCTTGCTTGGTCAATATTCAATGCAAAACTTGTTTGGGTCCCTATTAAAAGGTTAATTTGTTCAACCTTGGCCCACGGCTTTGTTCAGTTTATTATGAACTAGGTTCATTCAGCAATTGCCCAGAAGAAAAGAAGAGTTTAAAACGACAACCTGTTTGCCCTCGTCAGAGAAGCTAATGGCTAACTAGCTTAATGCTACGTGAGCCTACCAATTAGAGATGGCACCATGTCTCGAGTAATGGAGGCGCGTTTCCGCGAAGCGCTTATCGAGGCTGGCTTCATTTAGGGCAGGTTTTTACAGTGTGGCTCAGCTAAAGCTGACGAAAAAGTCACATACTGGTCGCATATGAACTTACATTCATATTTTGTTGAATTATTATTCAATAAATATATTTATAAAAGGATTTTTAAATTGTTGCTATGTTTAGAGTATTTAAAAAAAAAAATCTCACGTACCCCTTGGCATACCTTCAAGTACCCCCAGGGGTACGCGTACCCCCATTTGAGAACCAGTGGTGTAGCTCACTGTTAAACACGACACATCTTTACAGTTAGGTGCTCTCCTTGGTGCTGAAGCAACGTTCATTTTCAGGCGTGTGAAATGTTCGCGAAAATCCCCGTTTTTAAACATTGATTTTCACTTCAAAACATCACTTTCGTCTTTTTTAATGAAATATTGTAGCGTGTGACGACGGGAGTGGAAGGAGAAGTGTCAAAAGATGGAGCGAATTGTTTTAATGACATTCAGACTTTGTTTTCTTAACAATCTAGGAGTTTTTATACATCAGTGGTCTTCACAGCCCCACAACACCGGAGATGTGTTGTGTGTTAACAACAATAACAAAAGTTCCTTGGGTGATTTATGTAATCCCACTATAATATAAATTAAAAATATGCTGTAAAATAGGGCTGGGCGATATGGCCTTTTTTTAATATCTCGATATTTTTAGGCCATATCGCGATACACCAGATATATCTCCATATTTTGCCTTAGCCTTGAATGAAGACTTGATGCATATAATCACATCAGTATGATGATTCTATGTGTCTACATTCAAACATTCTTCTTCATACTGCATTCATATATGCTACTTTAACAAAAAAGAGTATTTATTAAACAGTTATTAAGCAGTGGCACAAACATTCATGTCATTTCCAAAACAGAAAGTGCAAGATTGTCAGAGACATTTTAAAACAAGCTATGAGTGCACTTTTGTGCATGATGTCACTAAGATGACATATCAAAACAACACTAAATTAAAGTGCACTTTTTGTACAGAAGGCCACTACAATACTTCAAAACAAATAAAGTGCACTTTTGTGCATGATGTCACACAAGATATTTCAATAAGTGTCAAATAAAAATGAGCTGAATAATAGGAAATCAAATTGCTATGTGGTAGTTTACTGCAGATGTTATCTCCTTATGTTGTTCGCTTTTTGTTTTTTATGCGATGTTGATGTTGAAATGGTTGCCTCGGCATTTTGTTGGTGTGGCACCGAATGGAGATGTTGACATGCGGAGTAAGCACTCTTCATTCTCTAGCAGGTGACTTTTCAAATGATTCTACATATTAGCAGTAATGCTACTTTGTGTAGCAACGCTTTTGCCCCACACTTGACAAATTACGGTTGTCTGTTGGACATATCCCACTTGAAGCCAAACCACCGCCAGACAATGGGAATTAATTCTTCCTTCAATTGTTACCAGATTTGCACCTTCTTTCTCATGTGTTTCCACTCGCACCATAATCTGTCCATTCTAATCCATTTTCTACCGCTTGTTACTCTGTGTCCTAGCCGCTCAAGCAAATCATATTGTCTAAAAATGCATTTTTCCATCGATAACATGACATAAAGTCAACCCAATGCGGCCCCTGAATCACAAAGTGTACTACAACAAACACTCAATTGTGATTTTTTTTTAGTTTTCCTGGGGTTGTGTAGTTTCTCTCTGTTGTTGGAGAAAATACAGGCAAGTCATTCCTTTTTAAAGTACAACAAAGTTCTATGCTTGAAAAAAACAATTAAGGTGTGTTGATTTGCAAGGCATCGTGAGAAACTCTATGCTGACGGTTTTCTTAAGTGTAAGAGCTTGGGAAAGTTGTGTTTAGATAAACTATATTGATTATTTACTTGCAGTTCATGTCCTACATAGTTATAGTAATATTATAGTTAAAGGGCAGAAAATACATGTTTTTTTAATTTTTGTAGACTTCTGATGCATTGGTGTCGTGTCCCAAATAGTGGTGTAACGGTACGTGTATTTGTATTTATTCATTTCGGTACGGGGTTGTACCGAACAAGTTTTTAAGATAAAGTCTGAACAAGCTGCTTTGCTTCTTCTGCCTCTGTGTCAGCACCCAGCATTGTCCCACCCACACAACCATCTGATTGGTTACATATATAGCGGTAACAGCCAATCAGCAGTGCGTATTCAGCATGTAGTAAATGCTTCAGCGTCGAGCAGATAGGTGTTTAGCAGGTGAGCATAAAGCAGCGTACTCTCCCCAAATGATAATAAACACCTCCCAGTTAACTATTACTAACATCACTATGAGCCCGTTGACGTTCTAGAAACTTAAACTGCAGCTCAGCTCGCTCGCAGTTCTGGCTTGAGGTGAAGGCTAATTAGCTTTTAGCTAATTTTTCAGTGTGTGTGTGCGTGTGTGTGTGTGCGTGTGTGTTTTGTTTTACGGACAGAAAAGCTTTGAATGGCAGGCTCCCTGCTATCACATGTTGATAAAAATATGACATTTACATAATAAAAATAAACTACAAGCTTCCCAAATGCTGTAATAAATTAAGCATGATGAGTTGACTTGAAACTGTTCAATGTTGCACTTTTTATATGTAGAAGAAAAGTTTTGTAATTTTATTTAATCTGAGCAACAACTTGAGGCAGTTTAATGTGGATTAACGTGGGCAGAATTATTATAGTGTTCCCAACTTCTCAATATTAAAAGGATAAAGCCATTGTTTACACATTTGGTAAATAAATAACCAAAAAATTTACATTTTGTTGTTTTCATACTGTACCGAAAATGAACCGAACCGTGACCTCTAAACCGAGGTATGTAATAAACTGGAATTTTTGTGTACCGTTACGCCCCTAGTCCCAAAACTGGTGGATTGTGATCTGGTAACCCTACTTGTTCCTGCTCTTTTTTGAATACCGTATTTCCTTGAATTGCCGCCGGGGCGCTAATTAATTTAAAACCTCTTCTCACTCCGGCGTTTTACCCAAGGCATGCGGTAAAGGCAAGCATGCACTAATTATTTTAAAACCTCTTCTCACTCCAGCGCTTACCAAAGGCATGCAGTAAATTTAGGCCTGCGCTTATAAATTTGAGTGTGATGTAAGGATACCATCATGAAAAGCACATTTAATTAAAAAAACGTTATTATGGTCTTACCT
This sequence comes from Nerophis ophidion, assembly GCF_033978795.1. Classification (NCBI taxonomy): domain Eukaryota; kingdom Metazoa; phylum Chordata; class Actinopteri; order Syngnathiformes; family Syngnathidae; genus Nerophis; species Nerophis ophidion. The sequence goes on from NC_084637.1 coordinate 33,812,679, forward strand.
TTACTTATAAATGAAGTCCATGCGCAGCTCCTTCTGATCAAAAGCATCGATAACTTGTTTATAGAAGTCTTCCTTATCTTTCTTCAGTTTTAAGTCCCTCTGTCTCGATGGAGACCTTCCTTTATTTACCTCCTGCTTCGATTGAAAGTCCAGCTTAGAAAACGGTTTTATTTTAGATATGTAATCCTCCATGTTAAAAGTTCAAGCGAGAGGAAAAAATAAAAGATCGCTGCTCACTCTTGCTGCTTGTTGTCACTTCTTCTGCAGCCGAGTAGTCGCAAGAAGGATCACTAGCGCCCTCTACCACCAGGAGGTGGGAGTCATTTAATGACTCATATTTGACACACGCAGCTACGGTATATTAATAAAACATAGCTGCTTACTGTTCTTTTTAGCATATTCAATAGCTTGGACCTTAAATCCTACTGAATAGCTCTTAATCTTCTTCCCTTTATGCGATTTTAAATGATTGAAATCAGCCTCCTCCATTTTGAAAATGAGGACAGGTGAAGTGTCACTCGTGACGTGACGAGTTTGACCCGCCGGAAATTCTAGACATGCGCTAATAAAAATAATATTTTGCGAAACGAGTTTGACCCGGCGTTAATTCTTAGCCGGCGCTAATGCTAAGCATGCGCTAATTATTTTGCGAGACGAGTTTGACCCGGCAGTAATTCTAGGCAGGCGCATACTATATACCCGGCGGCAATTCAAAGAAATACGGTACATGTTTGACTTCAATCACTGCAATATTTTTTTTATTTTTGGGGGGGATTTTGGGATGAACTGCCCAGGCTGATGCAAATAAATTTATGGTTGAAAACGTTTGTCCCTCTATAAAAAATCTAATGCAATTATTTCTGCAAAGATGCATCATGTGCGTGTGATATCATCACATGTTTTGTTGCCATGTGTGCCCACCAATTCCCACAGCGATGTACTGAAAGCAGCACGATGATAACAAGTCATTGTTGTCCTAAAGCTGCCAATAAACGTACATCACAGATAGAAATATATTGTTCTTGTCAATGTTGTGAAGTCGTATTTTAGCCGTTATTTATAATACAGATTAGTAGACCTTACTTGGTATAAATGGGTACAAAAAATGTCACAGCAAGATTGTGTGTGTGTGTGCTTTGCAAGATGTCCCCTTAGGAAGGGGCTGATCTAATGGCAACCCCCCCCCCCCCTCCCCCCCACCCCCAGCTCCCCAAGGCAGGCCTGGGCCACTCTGATAAGAAAGTACAATTAAAAGCACGGCAAGACTATTATCTACGGGGGGGTGCGAAACACTCTTCAAAGATTTCCCCCTCAGTGTGTACTCATCAAATACATTCAAACATGCGTGTGAGGGCGAAGATGCGTCACGTGTGTGCTTGTTTACATGCACCCCCTCTTAGAAGTTATCTTTTTGCGCCCAATCTCAATAAACAATGTTGACATTTAGCTTGCATGTTTGTCTTTTGAGCTTTGTCAACCCATCTTGCACCAATGTTTTCTTCAGCAAAGCACTTTGTCAAATTGGAGCCACCAATAATCTCACTTTAATCGCTTGACATCATCCAAATGATATGTTATTGCTGCATTACATGATGAGATTGTTGAGTTGGCTGTTTTATTTTTTTTATCTTCACGATTGTTTACCTCCACTCAGGGCATGATGATTTCATTTCATTTGAAAAATGTTAGGATTTTTGACATGTTTTAAGTGTTGCACGCTAAGCTTTAGCAACACTGTAATTCTCAGGTCCAATTTGTTCCAGTAGGTCAGTGTTTTTCAACCTTTTTTAAGGCAAGACATTTTTGTTATATAAAAAAATCCAGAGGCACACCACCAGCAGAAAACGTAAAAAAATGTACTTTGTGTTAGCAAGCAAGGCTTTATACGTTGTTGCTATCCTTCTTTGTGTGGACATTGTTGATTGTCGTGTCACGTACGAATGTACTTTGTGGACGCCGTAAGTTTTTGCTGTCGTCCAGCATTCTGTCTCTGTTTACTTTGTAGCCAGTTCAGTTTGACTTTGAATGAATGAATGAATGAATGGTTTATTTTGAGCCATGCAAACAAAACAAGAGAATGACATCCATCCATCCATCCATCCATCCATCCATTTCCTACCGCTTATTCCCTTTCTGGGGTCGCGGGGGGCGCTGGCGCCTATCTCAGCTACAATCGGGCGGAAGGCGGGGTACACCCTGGACAAGTCGCCACCTCATCGCAGGGCCAACACAGATAGACATACAACATTCATACTCATGACATAAAATACAAAATAAATATGTAAATACAATATTTTTACACCTACATTGAAAACATTACATGTGACTAATCTTTTGTAGATGTCAAGATTGGCTCAACAGGGAGTGGGAAGAAGTAAACTTATTAGTTCCCACCCCTATACATATACAATATATATTTACAATATATAATACAATAATCGTTTTGCATAGCCTGTTCCTTTCCCTTTCGTTCATTTTGGGTTTAAGCATTACATACATTTTTTTACCTGCACCCTGCCTCCCACCTTTGCCTGCGTATCGGGATTGATTGATTTAGACTTTTAATAGTAGATTGCACAGTACAGTACATATTCCGTACAATTGAACAACTAAATGGTAACACCTGAATAACTTTTTCAACTTGTTAAGTCGGGGTCCACATTCACAACAAACCATCCTTGTCTCACCCGACACATTCCGACTTTTGCAAAGCAATGCTGCCACCTCCTGACGCGGAGGATTACTTGGTTACCCTGCCGAGTTTTACACGACACTAAGCAACGGCACATTACTGGCAGTTTATAATTATTGATTTGCAAAAAATATTTTTGGCATAAATTAGGTGAAGTTGCATAATTTCCCACGGCTTTGGCATAAATTAGGTGGAGTTGCATAATTTCCCACGGCACACATTGGTTGAAAAACACTGCAGTAGCTGCATCTTGCATTTTTTTTTAGCAACTCCTCTGGAAATAGAATATAGCTTTTCCACAAAAATCCTACTTGCACATTTTTCGGCTTTCTCATCAACTGCTACACTACTTCACATTTTTGGCTCTCATTGATGTTTTCCATCAGCTAATTTAGCAACAGATTTCAGTAAATTGCTGCTACTGTGCCATCATGTATAATTTTTGCTGAAGAAGTTGCACGCCTGGCAGCTACGTGACTGGAGTTTTTGCTGACTTAAACGGAACTACCTTCTTGGGGTCAAGCTCATATAACATCAGTTCCAGTTCCCCTGGCTTTATTCCTTGCGGATGTGGTGATATCTATCATGCCAGATTGAGACTAAAGGGAGATATTTCTCTGGAATGGGCTGCTGTCCTAATCCTTAGTGCCCAGATTACCACTCCCTCCCCCTCCTTCCCACAGGACTGAAATGGGATGTCGAGTCAGAGAACAACACATCCTTTTAATAATATACATTTGCCTGTCTATTTGTAATGTGCTCTGTAGTTTGCAGGCATTTTTTCTTTTTCATTTTCATTTCTTTATCTGAGTACTTTTTATCTGATTTGAATTTCATCTGCAAACTGTGCCTAATATCCCATGTCACTGGGATTTAGAGCATGTACTTTATTGCATTGATAGTTTAACCCTTGTATTATGTTGGAAAAAATGGCGTTGATTATGTTGTGGGTCGTTTTGACCCACACTGTGTAAATGCACTCAAAACAGTCAAGAAAACAGGTTAAACCAATAACAATTTTATTTTAGGTTGTATAAACATTTAGAAAAGTGGCATACAATACATTTTTTATTCCAATTGTATTATGTTAAGGGTCAATTTGACCCATTTCAGTTTTTGTGTTGATCAAAGTACTGGTTATCCTTTCTTTTTCTTGCTGAAATCCGGTGACTTTTCCTCAGCTTGGGTCATGAACTGGTGTGTAAATCTGGACACTTTGTTGTGTAGTGGAATGTTTGCGCAGAGTTTGTATAAAAAGATGATGTTGCGAGTCATTTTGACCCAGGCGCTTTAATGGGGGTGAGTAGATTTAGAGTATTTAATATTTACATATTTTGATCATTTAAAGCATATGTGGGACATTAATTTCAAAAGCGCATCACTATTTATTACTCACTGCAGACTTTATGAGAGTCAACAAACATAATAAAACGTCACTTACTCTGCATCGTCGACTGTTGTTAAGATGCCAACTGCTTGGATGTTTATATATTCCCATTTCGATAAAGAATGACTAATAATCCTCACGAAGAGAAAGGGGGTTGACTCAAGCGTCCGTTTCGTGTCGTTCTCGCCATTTCCGGTTCCTAATCGGCTGTCAAAGTGTACCAACTTGTTGGAATACATCCTCAGCCTTCTTCTATGCAGGTGAGAGGCATGATTTGTGATTCAGAATAAAACTTCCAGGGAGCAAAGAAGCGAGGAAACCCCTCACCTGTGGAACATGTGGAGATTAAACACAAGCTTGTGATCACGGCGCCGCTAGAAAGTTTGTCTGCGTTCGCGCTTATAATAATATCACTAATACTTTGTACATTTTCAAATAACGAAATGTAAATGGAGTAATGTTGGTGCCTTTCGAATGTTTATTTATTGGATTTTATGGTCAAAATAAAGGAGCTACAATTGTCTCTGCTGTGAGCAGACTTTTATTTGTGTTTATTTAAAAAAATACATCCGACTGTGACGTCGTTCATAATGATCGTGAACGATGGGCTGAATTCCTCCCCCAAAAAGTGCAGTTCCCCTTTAAAGGGGAACATTATCACAATTTCAAAAGGGTTAAAATCAATAAAAAATTAGTTCCCAGTGGCTTGTTGTATTTTTTTGTTTTTTTCAAAATTTTACCGGTCTCGGAATATCCCTAAATAAAGCTTTAAAGTGCCTGATTTTCGCTATCTTCGAAACCACTATCCATCTCCCTGTGACGTCACACAGTGCTGCCAATGTAAACAAACAATGGGAATACCACAGCAAGATATAGCGACATTAGCTCGGATTCAGACTCGGATTTCAGCGACTTAAGCGATTCAACAGATTACGCATGTATTGAAACAGATGGTTGGAATATGAAAGTATTGAAGAAGAAACTGAAGCTATTGAGCGAATAGTTATTGACGCTATTCATAGCCATAGCATGGCCGAATAGCTACGTTAGCATCGCCGGTAAAATTTGCGGACCAAACGATCAGGACTTTCGCATCTTTTGACACTGGAGCAACTTAAATCCGTCGATTGGTAAGTGTTTTTTTCGCATTAAATGTGGGTGGAAGAAAATGTAATATAGTTGCAAATGCATGTGCCATGTCTGCTTTAGCACCACCGGTAATTAGCATGTTAGCATCGATTAGCGTAGCATGTTCGCATCGATTAGCTGGCAGTCAACATCAACAAAACTCACCTTTGTGATTTCGTTGACTATCGTTGCAAATGCATCTGCAGGTTATCCATACATCTCTGTGCCATGTCTGCTTTAGCACCGCCAGTACATAGCATGTTAGCATCGATTAGCGCAGCATGTTAGGATCGATTAGCTGGCAGTCACGACGCGACCAAATATATGTGATTAGCACATAAGTCAACATCAACAAACTCACCTTTGTGATTTAGTTGACTTTATCATTGCAAATGCATCTGCAGGTTATCCATACATCTCTGTGCCATGTCTGTCTTAGCATCGACGGTAAAATGTGGAGACACTCTGGCACATTCAATGGGGGTCTGGCGGCAGATTTCTTGCCAGTGGTGCAACTTGAATCCCTCCCTGTTAGTGTTGTTACACCCTCCGACAACACACCGTCGAGGCATGATGTCTCCAAGGTTCCAAAAAATAGTCGAAAAAACGAAAAATAACAGAGCTGAGACCCAGTGTTTGTAATGTGAAAATGAAAATGGCGGCTGTGTTACCTCGATGACGTCACGTTCTGACGTCATCGCTAAAAGAGCGATAAACAGAAAGGCGTTTAATTTGCCAAAATTCGCCCATTTAGAGTTCGGAAATCGGTTAAAAAAATACATGGTCTTTTTTCTGCACCATCAAGGTATATATTGACGCTTGCATAGGTCTGCTGATAATGTTCCCCTTTAAGTAACATGTTGTAGTGCAAATGTCTCAGCGACTTGACAGTGCTGTTAAGTTGCCATCAGGTGCTGCTGAGGCGGAAAAGGGACAGGTGGGGTTTTGACGCCCTTTGTCTGTGATGGATTAACTAGCTGCTGTGGTACGAAGGGTGAATTTCCTTCTTAGAACTGGAAGATGTTCCAGGCAGCCATTGTGAAATAATTTTATAGCTACATCCTTTCATTATTTAATGAGCAGAGGTGGGTAGAGTAGCCAGAAATTGTACTAAAGTAAGAGTAATAAATCTCTGTTACTTTAGAGATGTATTACTCAAGTAAAAGTAAGGAGTAGTCACCCAAATATTTAATTGAGTAAAAGTAAAAAGTATGTTGTGAAAAAAGTACTCAAGTACTGAGTAACTGATGAGTAACCTGTTCCTTTAATGATTCCAGCAACAAATAATGCACAAAAACATAAATTTAGCAATGAGCAAATTCAGAGCCAGGAATATCTCTTAAGCAACAAACAATATTATATATTAAATAATAATACATTAAAATAAAAAAAAAATTAAGGCAAATTGAGCCACAATAACTTAACAGCACCATAGCCTCAGTAGGCATTTATTGATTGATTGATTGATTGAAACTTGTATTAGTAGATTGCACAGTACAGTACATATTCCGTACATTTGACCACTAAATGGTAACACCCCAATAAGTTTTTCAACGTTTATCAATTACTTAATAAATTACCAAGTCGAGGTGATCTACCTCGTATATACATAAACACATATCATATATATATATATTTATATATACAGTATATCATTTATATTAATTTATTTTGCGGTTTTTGTTGACATGTTAAAGGTGTTTTAATGAATATACATGCATGTTTAACATATAGATTCCTATCTTTAATGAAGACAAGAATATAAATTGGTGTATTACCTGATTCTGATGACTTGCATTGATTGGAATCAGACAGTATAGTGCTGATAACGTCCCGGTTTTCAAATGGAGGAGAACAAAAGTTCCTCCTTCCTGTCTAATACCACATGAAAGTCGTTGGTTTTTTGGCATCTTATCTGTCCAGCGTCCATATTCGTTTTTATACACTTTACAAGAAATACATTGGCGGCAAACTCCGTAGCTTGCTAGTTTGTTTGCGCTGGCTTTCGGAGACTCTTATTTTGTTAGCGCAGGCGCGATGGAGCGGCGCTTTTATTGTGAAGACAGGAACTGTGCGATCAGTCTTTAGGCTTTTGACGGGAAGTACGGTTGAAATAAAAAGTGTCTTTTTTCCTTTACACTTTTGATTGATTGATTGAAACTTTTATTAGTAGATTGCACAGTACAGTACATATTCCGTACAATTGACCACTAAATGGTAACACCCGAACAAGTTTTTCAACATGTCGGGTTCTACGTGTGACGGTCACGTGACCACCTGGCTCTGTTTGATTGGTCCAACGTCACCAGTGACTGCATTTGATTGGTGAAACGCAAGCATGCGTAGATTCTACTTTGAATGCGTGTCTGACAAAATCAAAACAAACAAAGCGTGCATTAACAGATCGATAAAAAAGAAAGTAGCGAGTAGCGACCTGATTGTAGATAAATGGAGCGAAGTAAAAGTAGCGTTCTTTCTCTATAAATATACTCAAGTAAAAGTAAAAGTGTGTTGCATAAAAACTACTCTTAGAAGTACAATTGATCCCAAAAGTTACTCAAGTAGATGTAACGGAGTAAATGTAGCGCGTTACTACCCACCTCTGGTAATGAGTTTCACACTTATTTATGTCAGCCGTCCTTCCATTTGGAAGAGGACTTCATGCCTACGGCCGCTAATAGTGTATCTGTCTGCAGGGGGGAAAGGGAGGCTATATCCGTTTCATAAAGCAGCATTTGTTTGCCTGCCAGGGACTTGAAAACCATTAACAAGATTAGGGCGAGCACAATAGCACTGGAGCCTCTCCTCCCTCCCTCTGTCCTCCACCTCTCAGTCTTCCCTCTGATTTTGTTCACGCTGGTTTGGCCGTACAATGCTGACAGTGTTAGTCTGCAGGGAACTACAGCACTAAATGCACACACAAGCTCAAACAATGACGTCAATGATTACATTCAACCATCCCTATGCTCCGGGTCACGCATACATTATTCTTACATCTAACTAACTGCACAAGTCTGTGTGTGGTGATCCAATCCAGAGCACGGGCCTTGGAATGAGTCAACTGAGAGGTTGTATAAATAACATGATGTTGTGGACGGGCACAGAGGGTGCAGGATTGCCATTGATGTCGCTGCTTGAGGCTCCCCAGCGATTTAGTGAGCTGGCAATCTCCAATTTGAGTTTTGTAGGACTGATTCTCTCCTGTGCATTGAGGATGTTGTATTGCAATAAATATGAGCAACCTCACATCGATTAGAGCAGGGGGGCCACACTTTTTCCACTGAGGGCCGCACACAGAAATATTAAGGCATGCAGGGGCCATTTTGATATTTTTCATTTTCAAACCATAACAAAATATATGGATTTTTTTTTTTTTTTTTTTACCTTTAGGACTCTCGGGGGCCGTGAAGGGTCTAAGTCACTAAAATGTTAAAAACAAGTCAAATTTTTTTTTTTTTCATTTATTTATTTTGTGAATGTGGGGCGGCATAGCTCGGTTGGTAGAGTGGCCGTGCCAGCAACTTGAGGGTTGCAGGTTCGATTCCCGCTTCCGCCATCCTAGTCACTGCCGTTGTGTCCTTGGGCAAGACACTTTACCCACCTGCTCCCAGTGCCACCCACACTGCTTTAAATGTAACTTAGATATTGGGTTTCACTATGTGAAGCACTTTGAGTCACTAGAGAAAAGCGCTATATAAATATAATTCACATTTATTTATTTATTTTTTTTATTATCTTTCTAGCTATCAGTATGTATACGTATCGTTGCATTTGAACAACTTTATTGTTGATAATAGAGGTAAACTATTGGTTCTGTTCATGATCAATAGCGCTTTTTCTATTGGTATTTGTATTGCTCCAGTTTTAGTGTAAAAATATATTATTTATTTCACTAACTGCTCTTTTGCTATCACTTTTACGATCATATTGGTACATATTATGTATGTGCTGGTGTTGTTCTATTGTTGTTGTTGTTGTTTTTGTCTCTCTGTCTTATCCCTCTGTTGTCCCCACAATTTCCCCCTCTGTCTTCCTTTTTTTCTCTTTCTATCCCCTCCTGCTCCGGCCCGGCTGCACCAAATGATAATAAAATACATTTAATAAAGTCACATTCAAATAAGACAACAAGAGAAGTATCCTACACTTCTCTTTTGTAAAGTAAATCTGAACAGCCGATATGGGCATCTACATCTACATCTACATCTACATCTACATCTACATCAACTATATGATTTGCCTGAGAAGCTGGACAGGACAAAAAAAAAAAAAGTCAAATTATTATTTGTTTTTCAATTATTTAACGCTTACAGTAAATCTCTACAATATATAAACTTCGTGTCTTTTTTGTCAAAGACAACTTTTGTTTTTTTATAATAAAACTGAAATATGCAGTATTTCCCCCACTGCCCAAAACATTCAGAAAGAAATGTTTGATGTGAAGTGATGACAACCTTAAAAATATCAATAATGCAGGACACCATTGATTTTAATTCATTAATCTTTTTGAGTAATCTCAGTGAAAAGATAAATAAAATCTCATTAAATATATTTAGGGTCCAAAAGGTACTCCACTCAGAAAGTGATGCATTTTAATTTTTTTTTTAACTTAAGTTACAAGTTCAACTTTAGATATATCTGTCGATTTTACGTTTGAACTTTTATTTTGTTTGTTTTTTATGCTCTTTTGTCAAAGAAAACAATTTTTTGTATGGCAACCGCACAATATAAGCAATATTTTCCACATTAAACATTTTAAAGTGAAATATTTGAAATAATTGGAGCCTTGAATAGGTCAATAATTTATTATTTGTGTTAGATTTTTTTTTTTTTTTGGAGCAATGGCAAAAAAAAAGAACAATTAATATATACAAAAGGAAAAAAACAGCCAACTTTTTCTAGATTGCACCTCCATTCCACTTTTTTTTTAAGTTTTTTTATTTATTTTTGCATTAGCCTTTCCAGAAAGTGTAGCGGCCCAGTAAGCAATTAGCTGCAGGCTGAAAATGGCCCCCGGGCCGCACTTTGGACACCCCTGAATTAGAGTAATAATTTTCTCCCTTTTGAGTCTCACCTCAACACTCTTCTCAACTCAAATTTGAATTGCATCTGCTCAAAGAGTTGAGCTACGCCTTCAACGTTTTCATCTGTTTGTCCTCGCTGTCTAGGTGCCCACGGACGGTTCGACAGGCCCGCTCGCTGAGCCCCAGGTGGCCATGTTCTGCGGAAAACTCAACATGCACGTCAACGTACAGAGCGGCAAGTGGGAACCAGACCCCTCCGGTACCAAGAGCTGTGTCGGCACCAAGGAGGGCATCCTGCAGTACTGCCAGGAGGTAAGAGGCTGTTTTCTATTTGTGTGTAGAATCTCTCAGGAGCATAAAAAGAAACACAATATCGAGAAGTAAGAAAAAAAAACATTTCCTCCCACTGAATTTTTAGTATCTCCGCCTCTGTTGTATTGATTTCTGGTTCTGTATTTATCCAACTCCTATTTGTCTTAACTTATTTTAGTCTACATCATTTATCCACATAATATATCATGCTTTCCTCTGATTTCATCAACACTTATTGTGTCAGCCGATAATTTGTATAAATACAGGGTAACACAACAAAAACATTCATCAATAAAAATTGAATAACTTCCAAAATTTTCTTTACCGCATTTTTTGGAGTATAAGTCGCTCCGGAGTATAAATCGCACCTGCCGAAAATGCATAATAAAGAAGAAAAAAAACATATATAAGTCTCATTTTGGGGGGAAATTTATTTGATAAAATCCAACACCAAGAATAGACATTTGAAAGGCAATTTAAAATAAATAAAGCATAGTGTAGTGAAGAAGGAGCTGAGCCGGAAGGCAAAGCTCTCAATTTACCGATCGATCTACATTCCCATCCTCACCTATGGTCATGAGCTTTGGGTCATGACCGAAAGGATAAGATCACGGCTACAAGCGGCCCAAATGAGTTTGGGTCTCTCCCTTAGAGATAGGGTGAGAAGCTCTGCCATCCGGGAGGAACTCAAAGTAAAGCCGCTGCTCCTCCACATGGAGAGGAGCCAGATGAGGTGGTTCGGGCATCTGGTCAGGATGCCACCTGAACGCCTCCCTAGGGAGGTGTTTAGGGCACGTCCAACCGGTAGGAGGCCACGGGGAAGACCCAGGACACGTTGGGAAGACTATGTCTCCCGGCTGGCCTGGGAACGCCTTGGAATCCCCCGGGAAGAGCTAGACGAAGTGGCTGGGGAGAGGGAAGTCTGGGCTTCCCTGCTTAGGCTGCTGCCCCCGCGACCCGACCTCTGATAAGCGGAAGATGATGGATGGATGGATGGATTTCAAAAGTTATTCAAGTTTAGGTGATGAACGCTTTTTTGTGCAGTTAGTGAAATCATATAATTTTTTAGTTAATATTTACCGATCAGATCGCTGGTATCATAAATATTACAGGCAGATTCCATAGTTTGAATGAAACCAAAACATGACGGGGAAGCTGTGTGCTGGTGACAAAAGGTAACAGGTAGTTACTGTCGGCCATAACGTACAAGAAGAGCAGCACAAATATGACAGCATAACTAGCAGACCGACTCACCTTCCTGTGTCAGTCATGCCTAAGTGCCTTCACTGACCATCAAAATGTAGAAAAATTAATACCTGTCACTGCTAACGGCATAGCTCGGTTTGGTAGAGTGGCCGTGCCCAGCAACTTGAGGGTTGCAGGTTCGATTCCCGCTTCCGCCATCCTACTCACTGCCGTTGTGTCCTTGGGCAAGACACTTTACCCACCTGCTCCCAGTGCCACCCACACTGGTTTAAATGTAACTTAAATATTGGGTTTCACTATGTAAAGCGCTTTGAGTCACTAGAGAAAAGCGCTATATAAATATAATTCACTTCACCTCACTGCTAACACAACCCAGTTTATCCCAATACATAAAAACATATATATATTTGAAATGACTAAATGTACAGCCACACATTTGTTTGTTTGTCGCATTTATGAGCAGTTGAATAAAAATTCTAGGAGTGCAAGATAATTATTGGATGGATAACTATAAAGCTGATTATGAGGAAGTATGACATCATACTGATGAATCCAATAAATCAGACAAAAACGCTCAAAATGATGAGGCAAGAAGACCAGTACTTGGCTGTAGGCGGGTTAGGTTGAACAAATCAAGCGCTCCTTTTCTCCTGCCTGTTGTAATGTTCCCCTGAGCTCCTTGTAAACAAACATGTTGTCCACCGAGTGCCATGTCTTCACTTTTTCAGAGGAGGATTTGCCAGGCTATTTGCACCAAATTTTCTGCAAACATGCCGAGGAGGACAAAAACCCAACGTTAAACTTTAAGACTTCAAACCTTATCGGCCACCTGAAAGGCCAGCATCGCTAATCAATCATCAATCAATGTTTACTTATATAGCCCTAAATCACTAGTGTCTCAAAGGGCTGCACAAACCACTACGACATCCTCGGTAGGCCCACATAAGGGCAAGGAAAACTCACACCCAGTGGGACGTCGGTGACAATGATGACTATGAGAACCTTGGAGAGGAGGAAAGCAATGGATGTCGAGCGGGTCTAACATGATACTGTGAAAGTTCAATCCATAATGGATCCAACACAGTCGCGAGAGTTCAGTCCAAAGCGGATCCAACACAGCAGCGAGAGTCCCGTTCATAGCGGAGCCAGCAGGAAACCATCCCAAGCGGAGGCGGATCAGCAGATCAGATCAGCAGCAGCAGATCATGTACTGCTTGCCATGTACAGGCAAGCAGTACATGGCCACTGGATCGGACCGGACCCCCTCCACAAGGGAGAGTGGGACATAGGAGAAAAAGAAAAACGGCAGATCAACTGGTCTAAAAAGGGAGTCTATTTAAAGGCTAGAGCAGGGGTAGGGAACCTATGGCTCTTTTGATGACTGCATCTGGCTCTCGGATAAATCTGAGCTGACATTGCTTAACAGGATAAGTAATGAATAGTTCCACTTGTAAATAAATACATTAAATAAATGGGTTGTACTTGTATAGCGCTTTTCTACCTTCAAGGTACTCAAAGCGCTTTGACACTACTTCCACATTTACCCATTCACACACACATTCACACACTGATGGAGGGAGCTGCCATGCAAGGCGCCAACCAGCACCCATCAGGAGCAAGGGTGAAGTGTCTTGCTCAGGACACAACGGACGTGACGAGGTTGGTTTTAGGTGGGATTTGAACCAGTGACCCTCGGGTTGCGCACGGCCACTCTCCCACTGCGCCACGCCGTCCATTGTAATCACAGTGTTAAAAACAACGTTCAAAATATAAAACATTCTCATGCATTTTTATGTTCAAGATGTTGCGTTAATGATAAGAAGTAATTTATTTATTATTGGTTAGTCTGGGGCTTGCCCTCCTGGGGGGTTCTTCAGACCACCAAGAGCCTGTTTTAGGGTTACAATATTGTTTTTTTATTTTTCCCTCAGTTGCTTTACAGCAATGTTCTTTTTCTCTTTCGTCCCTACTTGCGTTCTGGCTCCAGCCCCAAACCTGTCTCTCCTCCTGGCTGCTGCTTATAACAGAGCGACAGGTGATTAGATAAAAAGGCCAGGTGGGCCGTCTACGCACCTGTCGCTGATTTGGAGGCCGGTCCTGGCAACATCCCGCTTTGCTACAGGCCCGCAGGCCACACCCCCTCCACAGTTAGCTTCAGAATAATATTACAAAGAACAAGAGACTTATCATACTCTGGAAATGTTGGTCTTACTTAAAAATGCATGCTTTTAGTTGTGTTCAGTGTTAAAAATAAATAAATTATATAGCTCTTAGGGAAATACATTTAAAAATATTTGGCTTCTTGGCTCTCTCAGCCAAAAAGGTTCCCGACCCCTGAGCTAGAGTATACAAATGAGTTTTAAGGTGAGACTTAAATGCTTCTACTGAGGTGGCATCTCCAACTGAACATTCCAGAGTATGAAAAGATGCTGTCCCAAGCAAGCCACAAATGAAGGTGTGCACAAAATATAGTTCAATCTCAAGTTGAAAAATAGTTCCAATATCGATATCAGTCTTGAGAAACAGGCTTAAAAGATGTATCTAAAAAAATCTATATCAAGTCATATAACTTTGAATTAATTCTAACAAGGACGCTCAGTAGTTTTGTTTAATCCAATCCACTTTATTTATATAGCACATTTAAACAACAATAACGTTTCCAAAGTGCTGCACAGCCATGTTAAAAACAATTGTAAAAAAAATAAAATAAAATAAATATCCATCCATCCATCCATCTTCTTCCGCTTATCCGAGGTCGGGTCGCGGGGGCAGCAGCCTAAGCAGGGAAGCCCAGACTTCCCTCTCCCCAGCCACTTCGTCTAGCTCTTCCCGGGGGATCCCGAGGCGTTCCCAGGCCAGCCGGGAGACATAGTCTTCCCAACGTGTCCTGGGTCTTCCCCGTGGCCTCCTACCAGTTGGACGTGCCCTAAACACCTCCCTAGGGAGGCGTTAGGGTGGCATCCTGACCAGATGCCCGAACCACCTCATCTGGCTCCTCTCCATGTGGAGGAGCAGCGGCTTTACTTTGAGTTCCTCCCGGATGGCAGAGCTTCTCACCTTATCTCTAAGGGAGAGACCCAAACTCATTTGGGCCGCTTGTACCCGTGATCTTATCCTTTCGGTCATGACCCAAAGCTCATGACCATAGGTGAGGATGGGAACGTAGATCGACCGGTAAATTGAGAGCTTTGCCTTCCGGCTCAGCTCCTTCTTCACCACAACGGATCGATACAACGTCCGCATTACTGAAGACGCCGCACCGATCCGCCTGTCGATCTCACGATCCACTCTTCCCTCACTCGTGAACAAGACTCCTAGGTACTTGAACTCCTCCACTTGGGGCAGGGTCTCCTCCCCAACCCGGAGATGGCACTCCACCCTTTTCCGGGCGGAAACCATGGACTCGGACTTGGAGGTGCTGATTCTCATTCCGGTCGCTTCACACTCGGCTGCGAACCGATCCAGTGAGAGCTGAAGATCCTGGTCAGATGAAGCCATCAGGACCACATCATCTGCAAAAAGCAGAGACCTAATCCTGCGGTCACCAAACCGGAACCCCTCAACGCCTTGACTGCGCCTAGAAATTCTGTCCATAAAATAAATAAATATATATATATATATATATATATATATATATATATATACATATTATGCTCCACCAATGACTGAATAAAAACAAAAAATAAATAAATATAAAACCCAAAAAACAATATAAAAACAAATATGATTAAAAACTATTTTAAAGTGTAAAGAAATCAAAGTGTATAAAAAACACAGAGAACAGAGGACCACACAACTCACGTAGTGTTAAAAGCCAAAGAATAAAAGTGGGTCTTAAGACGAGACTTAAAAGACTCCACTGTGGAAGCAGTTTGAACATGGAATTGTGAAAGTATGGAATATTTGGTTCATAATCAAGTCATTTTTTACATTTTTGTTTGAGGGCAAAAAAGGAAACACCCTCTGAGGGCAGCCGAAACTGTGATATAGTCCACGGTAAAAATGAATTACACCTATAGTGCTTCTATCAACATGCTCTAGATTTGAATTAGGCAACAAGAACCAAATATTTAATAGCAGAACAAGGAACCGTTCTGATTAATATTCAGGGATGGCTATGGCATTAAAGCCAACCACAAAACCACTTTTTTCCTCCATAGAAATTACTGTGAACTGTCATGTCGAGAAAACAATGACTAACAAGGCTCTGATGGCCAGAAACACCTGAGAAGTCTTTCAAGCAGGCGCCAACAGGTTGTGACATTCCAAAAGTAGCACAGTCAGGAGTCCTAAGATGAGCTGTCCTTTCTAGAGCAGGTCAGGAAGGGAGAGGTCGTAGGTCAACAGCCGGATAACTTGTGTCTGAAATAGAAGCTTAGGCCACTTCCTTCTGCATGCAGGTGATAACTTGTGTCTGAAATAGAAGCTTAGGTCACTTCCTTCTGCACGCAGGTGATAACTTGTGTCTGAAATAGAAGCTTAGGCCACTTCCTTCTGCATGCAGGTGATAACTTGTGTCTAAAATAGAAGCGTAGGCCACTTCCTTCTGCATGCAGGTGATAACTTGTGTCTGAAATAGAAGCGTAGGCCACTTCCTTCTGCATGCAGGTGATAACTTGTGTCTAAAATAGAAGCGTAGGCCACTTCCTTCTGCATGCAGGTGATAACTTGTGTCTGAAATAGAAGCTTAGGCCACTTCCTTCTGCACGCAGGTGATAACTTGTGTCTGAAATAGAAACTTAGGCCACTTCCTTCTGCATGCAGGTTTATAACTTGTGTCTGAAATAGAAGCTTAGGCCACTTCCTTCTGCATGCAGGTGATAACTTGTGTCTGAAATAGAAGCTTAGGCCACTTCCTTCTGCATGCAGGTGATAACTTGTGTCTGAAATAGAAGCTTAGGCCACTTCCTTCTGCATGCAGGTGATAACTTGTGTCTGAAATAGAAGCTTAGGCCACTTCCTTCTGCATGCAGGTGATAACTTGTGTCTAAAATAGAAGCGTAGGCCACTTCCTTCTGCATGCAGGTGATAACTTGTGTCTGAAATAGAAGCTTAGGCCACTTCCTTCTGCATGCAGGTGATAACTTGTGTCTGAAATAGAAACTTAGGCCACTTCCTTCTGCATGCAGGTTTATAACTTGTGTCTGAAATAGAAGCTTAGGCCACTTCCTTCTGCATGCAGGTGATAACTTGTGTCTGAAATAGAAGCTTAGGCCACTTCCTTCTGCATGCAGGTGATAACTTGTCTGAAATAGAAGCTTAGGCCACCTCCTTCTGCATGCAGGTGATAACTTGTGTCTGAAATAGAAGCTTAGGCCACTTCCTTCTGCATGCAGGTTTATAACTTGTGTCTGAAATAGAAGCTTAGGCCACTTCCTTCTGCATGCAGGTGATAACTTGTGTCTGAAATAGAAGCTTAGGCCACCTCCTTCTGCATGCAGGTGATAACTTGTGTCTGAAATAGAAGCTTAGGCCACTTCCTTCTGCATGCAGGTGATAACTTGTGTCTGAAATAGAAACTTAGCCCACTTCCTTCTGCACGCAGGTGATAACTTGTGTCTGAAATAGAAGCTTAGGCCACCTCCTTCTGCATGCAGGTGATAACTTGTGTCTGAAATAGAAGCTTAGGCCACTTCCTTCTGCATGCAGGTGATAACTTGTGTCTGAAATAGAAACTTAGGCCACTTCCTTCTGGATGCAGGTGATAACTTGTGTCTGAAATAGAAACTTAGGCCACTTCCTTCTGCATGCAGGTGATAACTTGTGTCTGAAATAGAAACTTAGGCCACTTCCTTCTGGATGCAGGTGATAACTTGTGTCTGAAATAGAAACTTAGGCCACTTCCTTCTGCATGCAGGCGATAACTTGTGTCTGAAATAGAAGCTTAGGCCACTTCCTTCTGCATGCAGGTGATAACTTGTGTCTGAAATAGAAGCTTAGGCCACTTCCTTCTGCATGCAGGTGATAACTTGTGTCTGAAATAGAAGCTTAGGCCACTTCCTTCTGCATGCAGGTGATAACTTGTGTCTGAAATAGAAACTTAGGCCACTTCCTTCTGCATGCAGGTGATAACTTGTGTCTGAAATAGAAGCTTAGGCCTCTTCCTTCTGCATGCAGGTGATAACTTGTGTCTGAAATAGAAACTTAGGCCACTTCCTTCTGCATGCAGGTGATAACTTGTGTCTGAAATAGAAACTTAGGCCACTTCCTTCTGCATGCAGGTTTATAACTTGTGTCTGAAATAGAAGCTTAGGCCACTTCCTTCTGCATGCAGGTGATAACTTGTGTCTGAAATAGAAGCTTAGGCCACTTCCTTCTGCATGCAGGTGATAACTTGTGTCTGAAATAGAAGCTTAGGCCACCTCCTTCTGCATGCAGGTGATAACTTGTGTCTGAAATAGAAACTTAGGCCACTTCCTTCTGCATGCAGGTTTATAACTTGTGTCTGAAATAGAAGCTTAGGCCACTTCCTTCTGCATGCAGGTGATAACTTGTGTCTGAAATAGAAGCTTAGGCCACCTCCTTCTGCATGCAGGTGATAACTTGTGTCTGAAATAGAAGCTTAGGCCACTTCCTTCTGCATGCAGGTGATAACTTGTGTCTGAAATAGAAACTTAGCCCACTTCCTTCTGCACGCAGGTGATAACTTGTGTCTGAAATAGAAGCTTAGGCCACCTCCTTCTGCATGCAGGTGATAACTTGTGTCTGAAATAGAAGCTTAGGCCACTTCCTTCTGCATGCAGGTGATAACTTGTGTCTGAAATAGAAACTTAGGCCACTTCCTTCTGGATGCAGGTGATAACTTGTGTCTGAAATAGAAACTTAGGCCACTTCCTTCTGCATGCAGGTGATAACTTGTGTCTGAAATAGAAACTTAGGCCACTTCCTTCTGGATGCAGGTGATAACTTGTGTCTGAAATAGAAACTTAGGCCACTTCCTTCTGCATGCAGGTGTTTCCAGAGCTCCAGATTACTAATGTGGTGGAAGCCAACCAGCCCGTCAGCATCCAGAACTGGTGCAAGAAGGGTCGCAAGCAGTGTCGCAGTCACATGCACATTGTGGTGCCCTACCGCTGCCTGGGTGAGTCACCGGCCTTTTTTTTTCAGTTGACTAGGGGTGGGTACCTTTCGCATTGGAACTGATGCTGTACCAACATTTTTGTGTGTTCATGTGGTATCAAATGCTGATATGTCAAATAATAAAATCTATTTTTTATCAATTTAACATTTACCTATAGCTCGGTTGGTAGAGCGGCCGTGCCAGCAACTTGAGGGTTGCAGGTTCGATCCCCGCTTCTGCCATCCTAGTCACTGCCGTTGTGCCCTTGGGCAAGACACTTTACCCGCATGCTCCTAGTGGCATCCACACTGGTTTAAATGTAAAAAATAGATATTGGGTTTCACTATGTAAAAGTGCTTTGAGTCACTTTGAGAAAAGCGCTATATAAATATAAATCACTTCACTTCACCTCTGAGCTGATAACTGTCTTTTCCTGTTGTTGAATCGTTAAATTTTCTTACACTTCCGATTCCAAATGTCATTTACAAGTATGCATTTATTTTAATATGTCCTAAGCGTCTTGCCGTAGTGAGGAGTAGTCTTTGCCATTCAGTTGAGAGTGCCATCCTTTTCTTTTGTTTAGGCTTACAAAGTGTATGTACTGTAAGTATTTTACCTATAACATACCACCTGGTTGATCAGACCTGGGCCAATTACGTTAAGATTTTTAGTTTCCAAATATTTGAAGGCACATGCACACCGGCCCTTAGACACATTTTTTGTCTCAATGTGGCCCCCGGGGAAAATAATTGCCCAAGCTTGAGGTTGATGGTAACATCCATCTTAGTTATAGTGTTGATTACCAAATTTGCAATGTCAACTTGCTAATGCTAATAAGTAGCATCTTAGTTAGAATCAAGCTAGCACTTTTTTGAAAGCGTAGCCTTAGGTTTGGATACTTTCTATCAGGCGTGCTTGTTTCATTGGCATTACTTAGAGGCAGTCTGCTACGAATATGCCTGTTTACCCGCCAAGTGCTGAAGCCAGTGTTGGCATGGATGATAGCAACATTACCTAGAGGCAGTCTGCTACGTATACGCAGAGGTGGGTAGTAACACGCTACATTTACTCCGTTACATCTACTTGAGTAACTTTTGGGATAAATTGTACTTCTAAGAGTAGTTTTAATGCAACAAACTTTTACTTGAGTATATTTATAGAAGAAAAAAACGCTACTTTTACTCCTCTCCATTTATCTACATTCAGCTCGCTACTCGCTACTGATTTTTATCGATCTGTTAATGCACGCTTTGTTTGTTTTTGTTTTATCAGACAGACCTTCAAAGTAGGATCTATCACATGCCTGCGTTTCACCAATCAAATGCAGTCACTGGTGACCTTTGACTCCGTTTCACCAATCAAATGCAGTCACTGGTGACCTTTGACTCCGTTTCACCAATCAAATGCAGTCACTGGTGACGTTTGACTCCGTTTCACCAATCAAA
>NC_084637.1:33837929-33880429 GCF_033978795.1 Nerophis ophidion
GAGCCAGTCTGCTCCACAACAAGATGGTAAAAAAGGAGCAGTTTAATGACTATTATGGTGGACCCACAAAGCACTTGGAGTAAATTTGTACCATGTATGGATAATCCGGTGACATAATCCGTTCGAGAAATGTCACAGAATTTGCAAAAAGCAAACGACTTGTTTGGCGATTATTTACAAATATCTCTGCAATGCCTCCAAGGTTGGGTTTCACATTTTCTGGTTTTATGCTGGTTCTAAACACAACAGCAGGTACCAATGAGTAAGAAAAGCTGGTTTTGTATAATAAGGTGCCTTTAAACTGAATTTTATTCTTCATAATCCACTTATTTGACCAAACGTTGAGGTAATGGATGACTAGTATAAATGCAGTAGCCTCAGCGTTCATTCTCATGACGAATTAGTTCTGTTTTTTTTCTTTTTAATTTCATTTTTCCCTTCCTTGTCATTCCTTCTCTCCCAGTACGGTGCGGGAACCAGAGCCAGCAGAGCAGCAAGAGGAAACCAAGCCATCTGTAGTCGAGGAGGCGGCGGCCGAGGAAGAGGATGAGGAAGAGGACGCGCTGGATAACGACCAAGATGGAGATGGGGAAGAGGACGAAGACGGTATGGAAGATGAGGAGGAGGAAGAGGAGGACACGCTCGATGACAGTGACGACGAGCCCGCCACCAATGTTGCCTTGACAACCACGACCACCACCACCACTGAGTCGGTTGAGGAAGTAGTCAGAGGTGAGTTGGCGCTCTGTTCTTCTCTCTCGGTGTCTGGAGATTTTGAAGGGAATTCATGCTAAAATCATAAAAAACGTATTTCCTTGAATTGCCGCCGGGTATATAGTATGCGCCTGCCTAGAATTACTGCCGGCTCAAACTCGTTTCGCAAAATAATTAGCGCATGCTTAGCATTAGCGCCGGCTCAGGATTAACGCCGGGTCAAACTCGTTTCGCAAGCTATTATTTTTATTAGCGCATGTCTAGAATTTCCACCGGGTCAAACTCGTCACGTCACGAATGACACTTCACCTGTCATCATTTTCAAAATGGAGGAGGCTGATTTCAATCATTTGAAATCACATAAAGGGAAGAAGATTAAGAGCTATTCAGTAGGATTTAAGGTCCAAGCTATTGAATATGCTAAAAAGAACAGTAAGCAGCTATGTTTTATTAATATACCGTAGCTGCGTGTGTCAAATATGAGTCATTAAATGACTCCCGCCTCCTGGTGGTAGAGGGCGCTAGTGATCCTTCTTGCGACTACTCGGCTGCAGAAGAAGTGACAACAAGCAGCAAGAGTGAGCAGCGATCCTTTATTTTTTCCTCTCGCTTGCACTTTTAACATGGAGGATTACATATCTAAAATAAAACAGTTTTCTAAACTGGACTTTCAATCGAAGCAGGAGGTAATAAAGGAAGATCTCCATCGAGACAGAGAGACTTTTAAAACTGAAGAAAGATAAGGAAGACTTCTATGAACAAGCGATCGATGCTTTTGATCAGAAGGAGCTGTGCATGGACTTCATTTTTAAGTAAAGGTAAGACCATAATAACGTTTTTATTAAATGTGCTTTTCATGATGGTATCTTTACATCACACTCAAATTTATAAGCGCAGGCCTAAGCGCCGGAGTGAGAAGAGGTTTTAAAATAATTAGCGCATGCTTGCCTTTACTGCATGCCTTTGGTAAAAAGAGGTTTTAAATTAATTAGCGCCCCGGCGGCAATTCAAGGAAATACGGTAAGCTCTATAGCGGGGATTCTAAACTATGGCACTAGTGGTACACGGGCTCCAGCTTGTGGTACGCCAAAGTTTCACCTAATTAATTATTTAAACACAGTGTTACTGTTCAAACTGTGTAATATTAGGGTGTCCAAAACTATTGAATATACTTGTTAAATAAAACCTCTGCATTGTTTTTAACAAATACTTAGACCTACTACTCTACTGTAAATGAATGTTGGGTAACTTTGGTGGTACTTGGAGAGCCAAGTGTTTTCTGAGGTAGACTTGGTAAAAAAAAAAAAAAGTTTGAGAACCACTGCTTTATAGAACTTTGACTTTATAGAGCTGCCCTTTCTGTTTAAATGAACATAAAACACTTTTTATATGGCTGCTTAAATGACAGCGACATGTTCTGAATCCAAGTGACCAGGAGAAGATGCCATGGATTATGTGGCTTCACTGGCAAGATGATGCAGAGATTATGGATGGTGACAGGTGTGTGTCTGTATTCTCCAAGATGTGTGCTGGGCCAGTGCAGAAACTGGTCCATGCCGGGCCATGCTGCCCCGCTGGTACTTTGACCGCCAGGAGGGCCGCTGTGTTCAGTTTATCTACGGTGGATGCGGAGGCAACAGGAATAACTTTGAGTCCATGGAATACTGCCTGTCTGTCTGCAGAAGCGTCCGTAAGTCCTGAAGGCAGAAGACTCAGACTAACTTCTACTGGGTCAAAATCTGGTTTTGTCTCTAACCCCCTGTCGGATGCTCACTGCTCCTTGGTCTCGTCTGGACTTTCCCTGTCGCCCTTAGCTTCCTTTCCTTGGCTAATCTTTTAACATTTCCCTTTTGTCTTTTACCAAATCTGAAGTCAGTTTTGCAGTAATTGTCATCCTGCTGGCATGTTATTGCTTCACAGTTAAAGCCTTTTTTAATTAGCGTCGAATCATTCAGTTGCAACGTGTAAAGGTTTTAAATTGTTCGACACTGCAGGTGGCTCAATATTGTTCCATTTAAATGAGTCGCTGATATCAGTCTTTGGCGGCCTCCCTTTTAGTCTCTGCGTATGTTTTTCTTCTGCGGTGTGATTGTAGTCAAGCTGTGAGCGAGCTGCACTGCCTCAGCCTACTTCTGCTCTGGATGTACACTAAAGGCTGCACCTTTTCCACGGCCATATCTCTTCACATGTTTTCAACCGTTGCAGAGAATGTGCTGGTGGGATCTTTTTTAAAGGTGGCTGTTGACAAGTGCTCTTTTTCAAAGTGAATAAGAGCGCATTATTTATTTTTTTTGTGTCCTGTGCAGTCATGCGTTCTAAGCGAGTCCATTTTCAGGTGACATGCGACCTTCACGCCTGCACACACACACGCGCTCACACATCAACAAGACAGAACACCAGCCACCTTTTTGATTGCTCTTAGTAGAATCAACCCTGCTGATTTAATTCAGGTTCATGCCATGTGTCTTAGCACTTTAGCTTTCAAGGCCACAGGACAAAGTTAAAGGGGAACATTATCACCATTTCGAAAGGGCTAAAAACAATAAAAATCAGTTCCCAGTGGCTTGTTGTATTTTTTGAAGTTTTTTTCAAAATTTTACCGGTCCCGAAATATCCCTAAATAAAGCTTTAAAGGGCCTTATTTTCACTATTTTTGAAACCACTATCCATTTCCCTGTGACGTCATACAGTGCTGCCAATACAAACATGGCGGTTAGCACAGCAAGATATAGCGACATTAGCTCGGATTCAGACTCAGCGGCTTAAGCGATTCAACAGATTACGCATGTATTGAAACAGATGGTCGGAGTATGGAGGCAGATAGCGAAAACAAAATTGAAGAAGAAATTGAAGCTATTGAGCGAATAGCTATTGACGCTATTCGGCCATAGCGTGGGTGTACCTAATGAAGTGGCCCATAGCATGGCTGCCTTATTAGCATCGGCGGTAAAATGTGCGGACCAAACAATCAGGACTTTCGCATCTTGTGACACTGGAGCAACTTAGATCCGTCGATTGGTAAGTGTTTGTTTCGCATTAAATGTGGGCATCTAGTTTCAAATGTACATACAGCTAGCGTAAATAGCATGTTAGCATCGATTAGCTGGCAGTCATGCCGCGACCAAATATGTCTGATTAGCACGTAAGTCAACAACATCAATAAAACTCACCTTTGTGATTTCGTTGACTTTATCGTTGCAAATGCATCTGCAGGTTATCCATACAATATTGTGCTGAAAATTGTAATTTTCCTGAAGGAACTCTCCTGACGGAATAAATAAAGTACTATCTATCTATCTATCTACATCTCTGTGCCATGTCTGCTTTAGCACCGCCGGTAAATAGCATGTTAGCGTCGATTAGCGTAGCATTTCAGCATCGATTAGCTGGCAGTCACGCCGCAACCAAATATGTCTGATTAGCACGTAAGTCAACAACATCAACAAAACTCACCTTTGTGATTTCGTTGACTTTATCGTTGCAAATGCATCTGCAGGTTATCCATACATCTCTGTGTCATGTCTGCTTCAGCACCGCCGGTAAACAGCATGTTAGCGTCGATTAGCGTAGCATTTTAGCATCGATTAGCTGGCAGTCACGCCGCAACCAAATATGTCTGATTAGCACATAAGTCAACATCAACAAAACTCATCTTTGTGATTTCGTTGAATTTATCGTTGCAAAGTCATCTGCAGGTTATCCATACATCTCTGTGCCATGTCTGCTTTAGCACCTCCGGTAAATAGCATGTTAGCGTCGATTAGCGTAGCATTTTAGCATCGATTAGCTGGCAGTCACGCTGTGACCAAATATGTCTGATTAGCACATAATTCAACATCAACAAATCTCATCTTTGTGATTTTGTTGAATTTATCGTTGCAAATGCATCTGCAGGTCATCCATACATCTCTGTGCCATGTCTGTCTTAGCATCGCCGGTCAAATGTGAAGACACTTTGGTACATTCAATGGGGGTGTGGCGGAAGATTTCTTGCCAGTGGTGCAACTTGAATCCCTCCCTGTCAGTGTTGTTACACCCTCCGACAACACACCGACGAGGCATGATGTCTCCAAGGTTCCAAAAAATAGTCGAAAAAACGAAAAATAACAGAACTGAGACCCGGTGTTTGTAATGTGAAAATGAATATGGCGGCTGTGTTACCTCGGTGACGTCACGTTCTGACGTCATCGCTAAAAGACCGATAAACAGAAAGGCGTTTAATTTGCCAAAATTCACCCATTTAGAGTTCGGAAATCGGTTAAAAAAATACATGGTCTTTTTTCTGCAACATTAAGGTATATATTGACGCTTGCATAGGTTTGGTGATAATGTTCCCCTTTAAGTTTTTACAGTGGAACCTACATTTACGAACCCCTTTATTTGTGAATGTACAAAGACTTAGAAGAAGCCAAATATGTCTCTGTTTGCAAAGGCTTCATTCATTCATTTGGTGTACCGACTACAACTAAAAAGCAAGGCGCAACATTTTTTGGGAGATGTAGTACACTACTAGTCACATGTGTGTTTCTTTGCCTGTTGACATGTTTTGTCCATTTTGCCAACTAAATCTGAGTCCCAAAAAGACAACAGACGAGCGTAGAAAAAGATGGAGAGAATTAATGTGGAGTAAAAAAATAAAAAGACTATTTGCGAGGAGTACATCAATGTCGCTTATAAGTTTGGAGAAATCAAGGAAGCAGGCTTCGTACCACAGCGAGTTTTGGGATGAGAACATATTTTTCTGGCAAAATATGCTAAAGCAGACTTATTACACAGAGAAGGAGAATAGCTACCTCTTGTTCAGCGGCGTCTCTTCCAAGTGTGTGCACACATACACACAGCCCCTGTCCCCCGATCCCTCCCTTCTCTCCCGCCGTCTGCTCCTTTCTTGTCAGCTCCTCTTTTGCCGATGTTAATGTGAGTGGATTTTTTTATTTTTGTAGCAATATGGTTGTGGTTTCTGATTGTTTGTGAGGGCACCAAAGGGACTTCGGTGTGTGCAGAGCAGCGCAAACAGAGAATAGCAGCTTGTTGTTGTTTTGGCTCGTTAACAAAGTGAAAGTTGATCCATTATCTCCTCATGTTTGTTTGTAAAGTACAGTAAAGTGTTTTGTTTTGTGTTTAAAGTGTACAAACCTTCACTAAAATAGGAACTTTTGCTTTGCCATACACACTTTTCGATTTACGAACCCCGTTCAAGAACTAATTAAGTTTGTAAATCGAGGTTTCACTGTGTCATACAAACAATTCTGGTACATGTTCACTTGTTTGCTTTTGTATCGTTGTGGCGTTCTTCCTCTGTTGACCTATTCTGAGCTCCGTGTTTCTCCTCTATTAACCACATCATAATAAAACAAACAAGGCTTTGCTTGTAGTTCTCACCCCTTTTCACCTTCTCTTCTCTTTTCTCTGATTGATGTGTAGTACCCACAGCAACTCCCGGTTCTCCTGACGCTGTGGACCACTACCTGGAGACGCCTGCTGACGAAAACGAACACGGCCATTTCCAGAAGGCTAAAGAAAGCCTGGAGGCCAAACACCGCGAAAGGATGTCCCAGGTATTAATGGAGTAGCCAGTTTGTACATTCACTGTACAAACATGCACATACTGTACTCAACAAACAAACATATACACATACTGTACATATACAAGTACATACACTCATTCACATAATCACGTTTCATCAAACATATATTAACATTGTTGCCCTAGGGCAGGGGTAGGGAACCCATGTCTCTAGAGCCAGATGTGGCTCTTTTGATGACTGCATCTGGCTCTCAGATAAATCTTAGCTGGCATTGCTTAACACGATAATTATGAATAATTTCGCTGGTAATCACAGTGCTAAAAATAACGTGCAAAATTCAAAAAATTCTCATGCATTTAAATCCATCCATCCGTTTTCTACCGCACCTGTTCAAGAAGTCGCATTAATGGTAAGAAGTATTTTTGTCATGATTGGGGGGGGTGCAGCTTGCTGCGGGGTCGTTCTCCCAGGAAGGCAGACAGACTACTCGGGACATGGCATTTAGGTAAAAACATGATTTAATTTTAACTAAAAAAATATACAAACAAAAATCGCTCACAGGGGAGGCACAACTTGGGCTAAAAAACAAAGCTAACGCATAAACAGACTAAGAACATAAATCAAACAAAACTTACTTGGCATGGCATGAAGCACCAAACTATGGCAAGGCATGAAACAAGTCAGCACAGGGAGACTGACTGGCAAAGACGAGCTTAAATACTGCCTCTGATTAGTGCTCGGGAAGCAGGTGAGCGGCATTTTGTCCACCAGAGACAGGTGGACAAAATGAGTAACCAAGGAAACCAAACAAGGGAGTGGAAAAAAAACAGTAACTTAAAGAGTCCAAAGGACAAACAGCACATGGCCAAACAAAAACATGATCAACAGACATGACAATTTATCTATTATTGGTTAGCTTCAGAATAACAATGTTATTAAAAAGAATAACAGACTTACTACTCTAAAAATGTTGGTCTTACTTAAAAATGCACGCATTTATTTGTGTTCAGTGTTAAAAAAATGATATGGCTCTCACGGAAATACATTTTGAAATATTTGACTTTCATGGCTCTCTCAGCCAAAAAGGTTCCCGACCCCTGCCTTAGGGGAAACTGGGTAACACATGGCACACTGACAAAGCTTAACCTATTGTTACTATAACAATTAACAAGGTTAATATAGGTTGCTTCTCTTTCTTCCCCTTCATTTTTCGGTATTCATTTTCTATCTCGAGTTATCATTACGAATAGCGCATTTTTCGGAGTATAAATCGCTCCGGATTATAAATCGCTCCGGATTATAAGTCGCACCTGCCGAAAATGCATAAAAATGAAGGAAAAAAACATATATAAGTCGCACTGGAGTATAAGTTGCATTCTTGGGGAAATTTATTTGATAAAATCCAACAGCAAGAATAGACATTTGAAAGGCAATTTAAAATAAATAAAGAATAGTGAAGAACAGGCTGAATAAGTGTAGGTTATATGAGGCATAAATAAGCAACTGCTATGTTAACCTAACATATTATGGTAAGAGTCATTCAAATAACTATAACATATAGAACATGCTATACCTTTACCAAACTATCTCTCACTCCTAATCCATAAATCCCATGAAATCTTCTTCCTGGATGTCGCTTCTAAACAACTCTGCCAACTCCAAAGGTATGCGCCGCTTCCTCTTGTCCTTTTCTGCTGCATATTTCACTACATCCAGCTTGTAATCTGCACTACATGATTTCCTTTTCAACGCCATTTTTGTTCAGCCTTTCTCAGTTTTTATAAGTTACCGCCAACGATGAAATGATCCATTTTAATAGCTACGGCAATAGCATATAGCAGTTAGCATTCCATGACCCACAATGCACTTCTGCCATGACCCTCCCCCGCCGAATTCTTATTGGTTGACGTGTGTGTGACGATTGCTGACATTTTCTTGGTCTTTTCCGCGAATGAGATAAATAATATTATTTGATATTTTACAGTAATGTTTTAATAATTTCACACATAAATCGCTCCGGAGTATAAGTCGCACCCCCGGCCAAACTATGAAAAGAACTGTGACTTATAGTCCGAAAAATATGTTTCATACACATAATCACATTTCATCAAACATATATTAACATTGTTGCCATAGGGTAAACTGGGAAACACTAGCAAAGCTTAACCTATTGTTACTATAACAATCTACAAGGTTAATATAAGTTGCTTCTCTTTCTTCCCCTTCATTTTTCAGTATTCATTTTTTATCTCGAGTTATCCTTATGTATATGTATTGTTGCATTTGAACAACTGTATTGTAGATAATAGAGGTAAATTATTGGTATTTTTTATTATCAATAGCGCTATTTCTATTGGTATTTGTAATGCTCCATTTATAGTGTAAATATGCTCATTGTCATTTCTGTGTTATTTATTTCGCTAACTGCTTCTTTGCTATCACTTTTACCATCATATTTGTACATATCGTATGTGCTGATGTTGCTCTATTGTTGTTGTTGCTGTTCTTGTTGTTGTTGTCTCTCTGTCTAATCCTCCTCTTGTCCGCACAATTACCCCCTCTTTTTTCCTTTTTTTTCTCTTTCTATCCCGTCCTGCTCCGGCCCGGCTGCACCAAGTGATAATTTAAATACATTCAATAAAGTCAAATACAAATAAGACAACAAGAGAAGTATCCTACACTTCTCTTTTGTAAAGTAAATCTGAACAGCCGATATGGGCATCTACATCTACATCTACATCTACATCCACATCTACATCTACATCTACATCTACATCTACTTCTACTATATGATTTGCCTGAGAAGCTGGACAGGACAAAAAAATAAATAAAAAATGGAGTAGCGACTACTTGCGGATTAGTCATTGAAATACGTAAGTAAATTTTGTTGGTTGCGGGAAAAGCATCGTGAATAGGAAATGGAGAGTCGGCGAGGTGTAGCAAAAAGAATAAGTGCATCTTCTAAGCCTCTCTGGGAGGGGCGCCTTGAACGGATTGTGTTTTAATTGCTTTCTTTAATGAAGTGATTTGCTCTCCAGTTGAGAGCCAGATGGTACAAAGCCTCAGTTTGCTTGCTGCAGACCAGGACGCCTCGTGCTGAATTTAGTACGACATTCGTTGTGCTGGAGTTGAGCACTGCGTGGTCACCTTTAGACGCTGCTATATAAAGAGGACGCTTAAGTCAATGCTGTTGTTGTTGTTTTTTTAAGACATAGGGCCTGATTTACTAAGATCTAAATACCTGGCGCTAAACAACCTGTGCAATCTATAAAATAGCCTCAACTATTAGTGGGTGTGTTGCATGTGATTTACTTTAACACTGCTTGTACAATTGTCAAGTGGTGCAGACCCACTTATATAATAAATGAGTGTACTATGCAGGGCATCGCCACCATTTACTGCATCATTGTTATTGTGGCGTTTTGCGATGTTTTCAAACCATCCAGAGACATGCGCTACTCTTAGTGGGCATTTTAGGATGCCTCCATGGTGGGATTTCAAATATTGAGGATTTATGCATATCCCAAATACACAATCTCAGGTACCAATAAGTAAGAAAAGTTGTTTTTGCAAAATAGGTCCCTTTTAAAGAAAATAAAAAAAGGATGAAATGTAGATCAATTGACAACACATAATAATTTTATTAAAATACGTTTTTTAGTCTGTAAAGTGCATTAATTTTGATTAACCACACCATTTATTTTGAATGTACATACTCCTTTTACCGTAACGACAAATGGCTATCCTAAAATTGTCCGTCCATACACGTCAGTGCAGAGATGAATGAGGAGACTCCAACGGGTCTTCAGGCTGGCTAGTTTCACTCCAATATATAACCTGACTTAGGGCCGGATAATTATTTCAACTTTGATTTCAATTATGGCTTCTTATGATTATGTGTAAGAGGTAAAAAAAAAAATGTAATGATGAACAATTAAAACACACAAATTCAATGTTATTGTTTTTTATATTGCTTTTGTTATTTAAATTGATTGATATTACTTGTTGTGGTTTATTCGTGACTATTTTATATCCGGTTTTTTTAAATTATATTGTAAAGTTGACTTTTAGTGGTACAATATTAAATGCTTATGACACAACTTTTTATTGTATTTATTTTTTTACAGCTGAAGATGTGCTCATTGAAGAGAGGCTGTACTTATTCCTCTCAAGACACAAAAAATGCATTCTTATATAAGTTTTTTCCTTTAAGAAATATTTCAATTTTAATGATAATAATCTCTCTTAAAAAAAAACCCGAATGTCATTAAAAAGTACAAAGGTTACGTTTACACTGCACACCAAATCTGATTTTTTTTTTTTTTTTGCCCTCAAGTGACAGATCTGATTTTTTTTTTTTTTGCCAGTCTAAATGCTCCAAAGTGCTTCAAATCTAATTTTTGGGCATCAGAATCAGGCCACATCAAGAGGTAGTCCTGAAACCGATTGGAATCTGATCTTTTGATACGTGACTTAAGCCTAAACTCAATGTGACCCAAATGCGATATGGATGTGATTTTTTTTTTTTCATCAGCTTTAGGCGAGCTACGTCATTCGTGTGCGCCGGAAAGAGGCAGTTGCTAGTGGAAATGGATATTACATCACAACATCCGGTTTCGGTTTCTATTTAAGACGACCACATTTTCGGGGCTTCACTTGTCAACAGTGCACAAGTTATAGACTATACATAATATATGAATATATACCGTATATTTCGGACTAAAAGTCACGTTTTTTTTCATAGTTTGGTGCGACTTATACTCCGGAGCGGCTTATGTGTGAAATTATTAACACATTACTGTAAAATATCAAATAATATTATTTATCTCATTCGCGGAAGAGACAAAGAAAATGTCAGCAATCGTCACACATAAAAACATTAGATTTGGGCCACTTTGGCCTGCAGTGTAAACAGTCAAAATGACAACAAAATGCATCAATTTAATTTGTTTTAATCAGCCATTTGCAGCTATAAATTTCTAAAATGATGTTGCTGAACTGACGATATGTCTAATTAATATTTTTTTAATTCTGAATATCCTAAAATGTTAAAACACACACTTAGGACAGATGATTCCCATCTGTCCATCATGAGAGCACTGAATGTTAGTTTGCACTAGGGCTGGGCGATACGGCCTTTCATTAATATCTCGATATTTTTAGGCCATATCGCGATACACCATATATATCTGGCTATTTTGCCTCAGCCTTGAATGAACACTTGATGCATATAAAGACAGCAGTATGATGATTCTATGTGTCTACATTCAAACATTCTTCTTCATACTGCATTAATATATGCTACTTTTAAACTTTCATGCAGAGAGGGAAATCACAACTAAAAGTGTATTTATTGAACAGTTATTAAGCAGTGACACAAACATTCATGTCATTTCCAAAACAGAAAGTGCAAGATTGTCAGAGACATTTTAAAACAAGCTATGAGTGATGTCACTAAGATGACATATCAAAACAACACTAAATTAAAGTGCACTTTTTGTACAGAACGCCACTACAATGGTTTAAAACAAAGTACACTTTTGTGCATGATGTCACACAAGATATTTCAATAAGTGTCAAATAAAAATGAGCTGCATGATAGGAAATCAAATAGCAGTGGTGCTACTTTTTGTAGCAATGCTTGTGCTACATAATTGTCCAACATATTCCCGCTTGAAGCCAAACCACCGCCAGACGATGAACGATGAATGAATTCCTCCTTCATTTGTTAACAGATTCGCACTTTCTTTCTCTCGTATGAAGGTTCACTTTTGTATGCCTCTGTGAGAAGGAGGGACAAGAAGGAGTGAGAATAGCCTGTAGTGTAATGCCCGCAGCTAAAAGCAACTGCGTGAGAACTAGGGATGCACCGAAATGAAAATTTGTGGCCAAAGCCGAATAAAATTTAAACGCTTGGCCGAAGGCCGAATACCGAATAATGAATGCAGTTTTTCACAATTTTTTTTATATTGCATAAATACCCTAGAAAAATATTTAGACATGTTTTTCAAATAAAGTATTTTTTTTATTGAATATTGACATTTTTTTAATATTCCAGTAGCCTTTGCTTTTCAAAAAAAGCACAACATTTTTCATTTATATTAGGCCTTCAAACAAAACATGCATTCCAAAAAAAAATTAAGTGCATTAAAGTGGATAAACCCACAACAAATGAATTATTGTCCTTTTGGCAAAAGTCTGCTTAGCCACAGTAGATATGCTAATAATGTAAACAGAAGGCTCAAGTAAATCTCAATTAAGTGTGTGCTTGTAACCTCATACACTTATACAGGTAGCCTACACAACAGGCTAATAATGTAAACAGAAGGCTCAAATAAATCTCAATTAAGTGTGTGCTTGTAACCTCATACACTTATACAGGTAGCCTACACAACAGGCTAATAATGTAAACAGAGGCCCCACTAAATCTCAATAAGTGTGTGCATGTAACCTCATACACTTATACAGGTAGCCTACACAACAGGCTAATAATGTAAACAGAGGCCCCACTAAATCTCAATAAGTGTGTGCTTGTAACCTCATACACTTATACAGGTAGGCTACACAACAGGCTAATAATGTAAACAGAGGCCCCATTAAATCTCAATAAGTGTGTGCTTGTAACCTCATACACTTATACAGGTACACAACATATCCCAACGTCACTGCACGTTGGTTGATTGCGTCACTGCGTCAAAAAATAGCGTCACACGCCACTATTCGGCCTTGTTCTTAACTCATTCCACCGAAGGCCGAATGTGGCTTTTTTTGCCATATTCGGTTACCGATTAATCGGTGCATCCCTAGTGAGAACATATATTCGAATATTACAATATAGTCATTTTCTATATCGCACAGAGACAAACCCGCGATATATCGAGTATATCGCCCAGCCCTAGTTTGCCCGTCCTTCTCACACGTGCTAAATAGTGCTCGCGAAACGGTAATGAGTGTTGATGAATCATATTGCCCGTGCTAAATAATTATATTTGCGTCTTCTCCTCCAGTACTGTGGGATGATTATTAGAAAAGCACATATTTTGCATATCAGGGAAGACGGAGACGCGAAATGGAGGGCACGCCTCATTCTACTCACTTATCAGACGCAATCTACTTTGCACATGTGCGTGTGCTATCAGGTTTGCACGAGTTTTAGTACACACAAACATTGAGTAGATCAGGCCCTTCGTATACTTGGCGTGGAATTTCAGATAAACTGCTGCGCATGTTAGCATTCACACACTTTGTTGTTGATGTACTTTTTCTGTTTGTGCACAGGTGATGAGAGAGTGGGAGGAGGCTGAGAGGGAAGCTAAGAATCTTCCACGTGCTGACAAGAAGGCGGTCATCCAGGTGATTAATGCACATTGACAACATTTAAGTCAGGGGTCGGGAACATTTTTGGTTGAGAGAGCCATGAAAGCCAAATATTTCAAAATGTATTTCCTTGAGAGCCGTATAATATTTTTTAAACACTGACTACAACTAAATGCGTGCATTTTTAAGTAAGACCTGTCATTTCTTTGTGATCATGTTCTGTTTAGTTATGTTCTGTTTTGTTTTTGACTCCATTCGTTTTTGCGCACCCTGGTTTGTTTTTGTTTCCATGACTACCAATCAGTTCACCGGTTTTCACGACTCACACACCTGATTCACTTGAACTCATGTACCTGTTGTCAATCACCACGTCACCATTTAAGCCTGCAGTTGCCAGGCAGTCAGCCTGGCGACATCACCTTCTACTCGCCCTCTATCACCTCCTACACACCTATGTTATCCATGCCGATGATCCATGCTCTTTTCTCGGTCCAAGTAAGTTTTTCATGCCATAGTTTGTAAGTTTTATTTTATGTTCATAGTTCTCCCATTGTGCGAGTTTTAGTTTTCATAGCCAAGTTTTTACTGAGAGCGCCTTTTGTTTATACCCTTTGTTTTTGTAATATTTTTGAGTTAAGATTAAAGATGTCATTACCGTCACGCTTTGCACCACGGGATAACAAACCACACCATAGTCCAGGTCTTGACAAGACCAACATTTTTAGAGTATGATAAGTGTCTTATTCTTTTTAATAACATTTTTATTTTAAATTTAACCAATAATAAATGTTATACTTCTTACCATTAATGCGACATCTTGGAAAGGTGCGATAGAGAACGGATGGTTGGATTAGAATGCATGAGAATGTTTTATAATTTGAACGTTATTTTTAACACTGTGATTACCATCGTAATTATTAATTACTTATCGTGTTAAGCAATGTCAGCTCAGATTTATCTGAGAGCCAGATGCAGTCATCAAAAGAGCCACATCTGGCTCTAGAGCCATAGCTTCCCTACCTTTGATTTAAGGGCCAGCGAAGGTGTTTTCTTGTACTGTCTTAACTCCTACATCAGGGGTCGGGAACCTTTTTGGCTGAGAGAGCCAAAAAGCCAAATATTTTAAAATGTATTTCCGTAAAAGCCATATAATGTTTTTTTTAACACTGAACACAACTAAACAGGTGCATTTTTAAGTAAGACCAACGTTTCTAGAGTATTATAGGTCTCTTATTCTTTGTAATAACATTGGTATTCTGAAGCTAACTGTGGAGGGGGCGTGGCCCGCCGGCCTGCAGCGAACTTGGGTGTGCCAGGACCGGCCTCGAAATCAGTGAGAGCTGCGTAGATGGCCCACCTGAGCCTTGTTATCTAATCACCTGTCGCTCTGTTATAAGCAGCAGCCAGGAAGAGAGACGGGGTTGGGGCTGGAGCCAGAGCGTGAGCGAGAACAAAAGAGAAAAATACAATTGCCGGAAAGCAACTGAGAGATTTATTGAAAACTAAAACTATAGTATAACCCTGAAACGGGCTCTCATGTCGGTGCTTGGTGGTCTGAAGAACCCCCAGGAGGGCAAGTCCCACAGTAACCAATAGTAAATAAATGACTTCTTAACGCAACTTCTTGAACAGGTGCGGTAGTAAACGGATGGATGGACTAAAAATGCATGAGAATGTTTTATGTTTTGATTATTTTTAACACTTATTACAAGTGGAATTATTTATTACTTATCGTGTTAAGCAATGTCAGCTCAGATTTATCCGAGAGCCAGATGCAGTCATCAAAAGAGCCACATCTGGCTCGCGAGCCATAGGTTCCCTACCCCTGTCCTACATGTCGCCATTTTGTGTGCAGCGTTTCCAAGAGAAGGTCGAGACGCTGGAACAGGAGGCGGCCAGTGAGCGGCAGCAGCTGGTGGAGACCCACATGGCCCGAGTGGAAGCTCTGCTCAACGACCGCCGCCGCCTGGCTCTGGAGAGCTACCTGACTGCCCTGCAGCAAGACCCCCCCAGGGTACAAAACACACAATCATTGCTTGAATGCGAATAACTGACCACTTTTTATTGCTTGAATGCATTTCTGTCAAACAACTTTGGTTTCTTGTCACAAGACATTAATGATGGGTAACTTTACATTTGAACCAATACTAGTACCAAATCTCAACTTCTGAATCAGTGCTCAAAGCAGTACTTGAACATACACATTTTTGTAAAGAAAAAAAATATATATATTTTTTGTGACATTTAAGTTGAACAGACAGGTAATTAAATTACTTTAATAATATAAATAGAATTATAACTAAGTGATGCTTTCGACAATAGTAAATAACATGCACATCTAATTGTCATGATTATGGCAGCAAAACCAGCAGAAATACAGACAAGGAAACTTTAAAGTAATGTCTAATTATTTTATTTTACACCTCCCAAGTAAGAAGAAAACATTTGCGCATTCTTAGCTGCATCTATAAATAGTGTCATTTGTCTATAAAATTCTTCTATGTATCAATCAATCAATCAATGTTTATTTATATAGCCCCAAATCACAAATGTCTCAAAGGACTGCACAAATCATTACGACTACAACATCCTCGGAAGAACCCACAAAAGGGCGAGGAAAACTCACACCCAGTGGGCAGGGAGAATTCACATCCAGTGGGACGCCAGTGACAATGCTGACTATGAGAAACCTTGGAGAGGACCTCAGATGTGGGCAAACCCCCCCCCTCTAGGGGACCGAAAGCAATGGATGTCGAGTGGGTCTAACATGATACTGTGAAAGTTCAATCCATAGTGGCTCCAACACAGCCGCGAGAGTTCAGTTCAAAGCGGATCCAAGACAGCAGCGAGAGTCCCGTCCACAGGAAACCATCTCAAGCGGAGGCGGATCAGCAGCGTAGAGATGTCCCCAACCGATACACAGGCGAGCGGTCCATCCTGGGTCTCGACTCTGGACAGCCAGTACTTCATCCATGGTCATCGGACCGGACCCCCTCCACAAGGGAGGGGGGACATAGGAGAAAAAAGAAAAGAAGCGGCAGATCAACGGGTCTAAAAAGGAGGTCTATTTAAAGGCTAGAGTATACAGATGAGTTTCAAGGTGAGACTTAAATGCTTCTACTGAGGTAGCATCTCGAACTGTTACCGGGAGGGCATTCCAGAGTACAGAAGCCCGAACGGAAAACGCTCTATAGCCCGCAGACTTTTTTTGGGCTCTAGGAATCACTAATAAGCCGGAGTCTTTTGAAGGCAGATTTCTTGCCGGGACATATGGTACAATACAATCGGCAAGATAGGCTGGAGTAAGAAGAAAACATTTGCACACTCTTAGCTGCATCTATAAATAGTGTCATTTGTCTATAAAATTATTCCAAGTACAACATTGTATCCTTATTAACATTAAAGGGATCATATTATGATATATTTTCTACATTTAAACACTTCCTTGCGGTCTACATAACATGTAAAGCGGATCCTTTGGTCCAAATTTTGCATAGAGAATATTTTACAGACCATCTTTCAGCTGCTTTCTGATCGTCTCTTCAGGATGCTCCCTTTTTACTTGCCTCCACTTGTGCAGCGTCTTCTCTCCACATGGAGTCTATTGACAGATTGAAGTTTGAAGTGTACGCTACTTTGTATTAGAAATGGCAACAGCAGAGGATGCATGTGCATGTACGAGCCAGTCAGCCCCCACAACAAGACGATATAGCTTATTTACTACAATGACGGACTTTTGGTGAATTTCTACCATCTATGGATAATCCGCTGATGTCACTGGTGTGAAAAACGTCATGGGACTGAGCAAATTCCAAATTTGGAGAAAATAAGAACGAAGGCAAGATTGTTTTAAAAATATCTCTGTAATGCCTCCATGGTGGGGTTTCAAATATTGAGGATTTATGCATATCCCAAATACACAATCCCAGGTACCAATAAGTAAGAAAAGTTTTTTTTGCAAAATAGGTCCCTTTAAAGGAAATTTAAAAAGGATGAAATGTAGATCAATTGACAACACATTGAAAAAAAATTAAAAGTACGTTTTTTAGTCTGTAAAGTGCATTAATTTAGATTAACCACACCATTTATTTTGAATGTACATACTCCTTTTACTGTAACGGCCAATGGCTATCCTAAAATTGTCCGTCCATACACGTCAGTGCAGAGATGAGTGAGGAGGCTCCGACGGGTCTTCAGGCTGGCTAGTTTCACTCCAATATATAACCTGACTTAGGGCCGGATAATTATTTCAACTTTGATTTCAATTATGGCTTCTTACGATTATGTGTAAAAAGTAAAAATGATGAACAATTAAAACACACAAACTGAATGTTATTGTTATTTAAATTGATTGATATTGCTTGTTGTGGTTTATTCGTAACTATTTTATATCCGTTTTTTTTTATATTTAAAGTTGAGTTTTAGTGGTACAATAAATGCTTATGTTTTCAATGTATTAAATAATCATGTGATTTATCATGATTACAATAATAATCACAATAATTGTGATTTTTTTTTTGTGTCTTAAACACTGACTGCACATTAAATAAAAAAGTTACTAAGTTTTGAGAAAATAAATGATGTGCATTTATTTAAAATATTAAAATGTGTTCCTGTATAACATTCCGACAAAAAAATGCATTGCTGTCCAAATAAGGGGGTCCTTTTTTTTTCTTAACTTAAAATGTGCAAGTATGTCATGATTAAGCAGATTTTTTTTTTTTTAAACATTTCCCTGCACTAGTATTTATAAGCAAGTTATTTTGAGTATTTCTTAGTTTCCTCTCAATATGTCCTCTAACTCCGGGAAGAGCTATGTCAAGGCGGATGTGCTAATAAAAAAACATCCTGTAACCTACTGAGGAGTTTTCACGTCAAATTTGATCCATTTTATCTTCAGCTGGCTTGTCTGCGCTCACGCTGTCACGTGTCCGCACTTCACTGTCCGCCTTGCTCTGTCTGCCGCAGCCTCGTCACGTCTTCAGCCTCTTGAAGAAGTACGTGCGTGCCGAGCAAAAGGACCGACAGCACACTCTGAAACACTTCGAACACGTCCGCATGGTGGACCCCAAGAAGGCGGCACAGATCAGGCCTCAGGTATCCCGCTCCGGAACAATTCTTTCATGCTGGAAAAAGAAAGTCATCACCTCTCATGCCCTCGTCTGTTAGGTGCTGACCCACCTGCGTGTCATTGAAGAGCGCATGAACCAGTCCTTGGGTCTTCTCTACAAGGTGCCTGGTGTGGCTGACGACATCCAGGACCAAGTCGGTGAGTTTCACAGCACATTTATTATCTTGTTCCTTTGGGACAATTTTACTTCTCTGAAAATGTGGAACCATAATAACTAATAAGCAGTAATGTTTGAAGTAGGGATGCACCGAAGTGAAAATTTGTGGCCGAAGCCGAATAAAAATTAAACGCTTGGCCGAAGGCCGAATACCAAATACCGAATAATGAATGCAGTTTTTCACAATTTTTAAAATATTGCATAAATAGCCTCGAATAAATATTTACACGTTTTTCAAATAAGGTAATTTTTTATTGTGGGGACGGCGTGGCGCAGTGGGGAGAGTGGCCGTGCGCAACCCGAGCGTCCCTGGTTCAATTCCCACCTAGTACCAACCTCGTCACGTCCGTTGTGTCCTGAGCAAGACACTTCACCCTTGCTCCTGATGGGTGCTGGTTGGCGCCTTGCATGGCAGCTCCCTCCATCAGTGTGTGAATGTGTGTGTGAATGGGTAAATGTGGAAGTAGTGTCAAAGCGCTTTGAGTACCTTGAAGGTAGAAAAGCGCTATACAAGTACAACCCATTCATTGAATATTGACATTTTTTTAATATTCCAGTAGCCTTTGCTTTTCAAAAAAAGCACAAAGTTTTTCATTTATATTAGGCCTTCAAACAAAACATGCATTCTAAAAAGGAATAAAGTGCATTAATGTGGTTAAACCCACAACAGATGAATTATTGTCCTTTTGGCAAAAGTCTGCTTAGCCACAGTAGATATGCTAATAATGTAAACAGAGGCCCCACTAAATCTCAATAAGTGTGTGCTTGTAACCTCATACACTTATACAGGTAGCCTACACAACAGGCTAATAATGTAAACAGAAGGCTCACTAAATCTCAATAAGTGTGTGCTTGTAACCTCATACACTTATACAGGTAGCCTACATACATACATACATACATACATACATACATACACTTATACAGGTAGCCTACACAACAGGCTAATCATGTAAACAGAGGCCCCACTAAATCTCAATAAGTGTGTGCTTGTAACCTCATACACTTATACAGGTAGCCTACATACATACATACATACATACATACATACATACACTTATACAGGTAGCCTACACAACAGGCTAATCATGTAAACAGAGGCCCCACTAAATCTCAATAAGTGTGTGCATGTAACCTCATACACTTATACAGGTAGCCTACATACATACATACATACATACATACACTTATACAGGTAGCCTACACAACAGGCTAATAATGTAAACAGAAGGCTCAAGTAAATCTCAATTAAGTGTGTGCTTATAACCTCATACACTTATACAGGTACACAACATATCCCAACGTCACCATACGTTGGTTGATTGCGTCACACGCCACTATTCGGTCTTGTTTTTAACTCATTCCACCGAGGGTCCGAATGTGGCTTTTTTTGCCATATTCGGCCGAATATATTTGGTTACCGATTAATCGGTGCATCCCTAGTTTGAAGTATTTAGATAGATAGATAGATAGATAGGTCTTTGTCATTGCACAAGTACAACGAAACTTTGTTTCCAGCACAAACCCGTTCAAGATGAGACAAACAAACAGTGTACAGGGTTACAGAACAGGAACGCTGATTAGGTCGCCACACTGCGCCCCCCGTAAAAGATGGTAAAAAGGTAAAACGCTGGGGAAGGATGAGTAAAAAAATACAATCTAGACTGTGCTCCTAAAGGGGCCCAGTCTGGAGTGGAAAAAAAAACCTCCATAGCAAAGGACATATACATATTACAGCATACATCTCGACATATCTAGCAACAGAGGGAAGGGAGTGCGGGGTCATGGTGGCAGGCCGCAGCTTTCAGGCACTGACCATCCTTTCGTCATCCCTATGGGATTTGCGTCGAGGGCGTTGGATTGGGGGGGTATGTATGTACCGTATTTTTCGGATTATAAATTGCGGTTTTTTTCATAGTTTGGCCGGGGGTGTAACATACTCCAGAGCGACTTATGTGTGAAATTATTAACACATTACCGTAAAATATCAAATAATATTATTTATCTCATTTGCGGAGGAGACGAAGAAAATGTCAGCAATCGTCACACACACGTCAACCAATAGGAATTCGGCGGGGGAGGGTCATGGCAGAAGTGCATTGTGGGTCGTGGGATGCTAACTGCTATATGCTATATGCTACTGCCGTAGCTATTAAAATGGATCATTTCATGGTTGGCGGTAACTTATAAAAACTGAGAAGGGCTGAACAAAAATGGCACCGAAAAGGGAATCATGTACTGCAGATTACAAGCTGGACGTAGTGAAATATCAATCAATCAATGTTTATTTATATAGCCCCAAATCACAAATGTCTCAAAGGACTGCACAAATCATTACGACTACAACATCCTCGGAAGAACCCACAAAAGGGCAAGGAAAACTCACACCCAGTGGGCAGGGAGAATTCACATCCAGTGGGACGCCAGTGACAATGCTGACTATGAGAAACCTTGGAGAGGACCTCAGATGTGGGCAACCCTCCTCCTCTAGGGGACCGAAAGCAATGGATGTCGAGCGGGTCTAACATGATACTGTGAAAGTTCAATCCATAGTGGCTCCAACACAGTCGCGAGAGTTCAGTTCAAGTGGATCCAAGACAGCAGCGAGAGTCCCGTCCACAGGAAACCATCCCAAGCGGAGGCGGATCAGCAGCGTAGAGATGTCCCCAACCGATACACAGGCGAGCGGTCCATCCTGGGTCTCGACTCTGGACAGCCAGTACTTCATCCATGGTCATCGGACCGGACCCCCTCCCCAAGGGAGTGGGGGACATAGGAGAAAAAGAAAAGAAACGGCAGATCAACTGGTCTAAAAAGGGAGTCTATTCAAAGGCTAGAGTATACAAATGAGTTTTAAGGTGAGACTTAAATGCTTCTACTGAGGTGGCATCTCGAACTGTTACCGGGAGGGCAGAAAAGGCGGCGCATACCTTTGGAGTTGGCAGAGTTGTTTAGAAGCGACATCGAGGAAGAAGATTTCATGGGATTTATGGATTAGGAGTGAGAGATAGTTTGGTAAAGGTATAGCATGTTCTATATGTTATAGTTATTTGAATGACTCTTACCATAATATGTTAGGTTAACATAGCAGTTGTTTATTTATGCCTCATATAACCTACACTTATTCAGCCTGTTCTTCACTATTCTTTATTTATTTTAAATTACCTTTCAAATGTCTATTCTTGCTGTTGGATTTTATCAATTAAATTCCCCCACAAGTGCGACATATATGTTTTTTCCCTTCTTTATTATGCATTTTCGGACGGTGCGACTTATACTCCGGAGCGATTTATAATCCGACAAATACGGTAGGTGGATATCTTCACGTCCTCGACGGAAAAGTGTCGCCAGGCATGCGGCTCTCCTTCTTCTCCCAAAAGTTAAGTTAAATAGTTCCAATGTTGATTTAGAGGGCAGTGCAAAAAGAGGCAACAAAAAAAGTTAAGACAAGACCGAGAAGCAAGCAGGAGAGATAAGGGAGTGGAAAAGGGAGCCAGAGAGTGCCAAGATTACAATGTAATCATGGCAGCCTTTAAATAATCTTTATGAGAAATGTTTCTGCGGTCGTTCTTAGCAAATTCCAAACCCTGTGAGACAGATGTGAGAAAGGACTGATTGTGTCAAACATAACAGAAGGGTTGAAAGCTCTAAATTCCACGCATTTTTGTCCTCTTTCTTTATACTTTGGAGCTGTTTGACCTAATTCTTCAGCACAGAGTCAAATGAAACTGTTTGCTGAAAAGATAAATCAGTCTCCCTCCCACCTTTCCATCCACCCCATCCTTGTGCTAGGTTTCGGCATTTTTGGGGTTGTTGGTGTTGCGTGCGTCACTCAGCCATCTGTGTCTCTCTGAGACTGTGACAGTTTGTACTGCAATGTGGATGATGCACACACACACACACACACACACACACACACACACACACACACACACATGCACACACTGACTGGAAGAAAAAGTACCAGTGTGAAAGATTTAAAAATGTTGTTGCATTCTTGGAGGTTGAAAATCATCCGTGTGGGTTTTTATGGTATACAGCAGGGGTAGGGAACCTATGGCTCTAGCCCAGGGGTGCCCACACTTTTTCTGCAGGTGAGCTACTTTTCAATTGACCAACTCGAGGGGATCTACCTCATTTATATATATCATTTATATTTATTTATTTATGAAGGAGACATTTTTGTAAACAAGTTAAATGCGTTTAATGATAATACAAGCATGTGTAACACATATAGATGTCTTTCTTTCACAAAGACAAGAATATAAGTTGGTGTATTACCTGATTCTGATGACTTGCATTGATTGGAATCAGACAGTAATGATGATAACGCCCACATTTTCAAATGGAGGAGAAAAAAAGTTGTCCTTTCTGTACAATACCACATGAAAGTGGTTGGTTTTTGGCATCTAATTCATCCAGCTTCCGTACACTTTACAAGAAAAACATTGGCGGCAAATTCCGTAGCTTGCTTGATTGACATTCACGGCACCCGAGGGTCTTGTGAGATAACGCTGGCTGCTGCCAGTTCATTATTATGAAAAAATGACAGAGAGGAAGGCGAGAAACACTTTTTATTTCAACAGACTTTCGCGCCGTCCCTTCCGTCAAAACTCGAAAGGCCGACTGCACATTTCCTATCTTCACAATAAAAGCCCTGCTTCATGCTGCCTGCGCTAACAAAATAAGAGTCTCAGAAAGCTGGCGTGCACAAGTGATGTGCACGCCAGCTTTCTGAGGGATCGCTTGTGCACGCCAGTTTTCCGAGACTCTGTATTTAGTTAGCGCAGGCAGCATGAAGCAGGGCTTTTATTGTGAAGATAGGAAATGTGCAGTCGGCCTTTAGAGTTTTGACGGAAGGTACGGCGCGAGAGTCTGTTGAAATAAAAAGTGTTTCTCGCCTTCC
Source organism: Nerophis ophidion (assembly GCF_033978795.1). Taxonomy (NCBI): domain Eukaryota; kingdom Metazoa; phylum Chordata; class Actinopteri; order Syngnathiformes; family Syngnathidae; genus Nerophis; species Nerophis ophidion. Next base: position 33,861,683 of record NC_084637.1, read on the forward strand.
TCTCGGTCATATTTTCATAATAATGATCTTGCAGCAGCCAGCGTCATCTCACAAGACCCTCCGGTACCGTGAATGTCATTTAAGTGACGTCTTGGTGAAGATTGATGATCACTCATTTTTAGGTCTATTTTTTTTAAAAGCCTGGCTGGAGATCGACTGACACACCCCCCGCGGTCGACTGGTAGCTCGCGATCGACGTAATGGGCACCCCTGACCTAGAGCCAGATGTGGCTCTTTCGATGACTGCATCTGGCTCTCAGATAAATCTGAGCTGACATTGCTTAACACAATAAGTAACAAATAATTCCACTTGTAATCAAAGTGTTAAAAATAACGATCAAAATAGAAAACATGCTCATGCATTTGAATCCATCCGTCCTTTTTTCTACCGCACTCGTTCAAGAAATTGCATTAAGGGTAAGAAGTGATTTATTTATTACGGGTTAGTTTAGGGCTTGCTCTCCTGGGGGTTCTTCAGACCACCAAACACCGACATGAGAGCCTGTTTCAGGGTTACAATATTTTTTTATTTTTCAATAAGTCTTTCAGTTGGTTTCCAGCAGTTGTCTTTTTTCTTTCGTTCTCGCTCGCGCTCTGCCTCCAGCTCCAACCCCGTCTCTACTCCTGGCTGCTGCTTATAAACAGAGCGACAGGGAATGAGATAACAAGGCGCAGGTGGGGCATCTACGCACCTGTCGCTGATTTCGAGGCCGGTCCTGGCAACACCCTTCTTCGCTGCAGGCCCGCAGGCCACGCCCCCTCCACAGTTAGCTTCAGAATAACAATGTTATTACAAAGAATAAGAGACCTGTTGTACTCTAGAAATGTTGGTCTTACTTAAAAATGCACACGTTTGTGTTCAGTGTTAAAAAATATTTTATGGCTCTTACGGAAATACATTTTAAAATATTTGGATTCTTGGCTCTCGCAGCCAAAAAGGTTCCCGACCCCTGGTATACAGTATGAATTAGGGCAGGGGTGTCCCAAGTGCGGCCCGGGGGCCATCTGCGGCCCACAGCTAATTGTTTACCGGCCCACCACACATTCTGGAAATGCTATTGCGAAAGAATAAAAATAAAAATAAAACATTAAAAAAGTGGAATGAGGTGAAATCTAACTAGAAAACGTTGCACTGTTGACACAAAGCTGCCATGCAGGCTGTTTTTTCTTTATTTTGTCTATCTTTATTTTTCTTTTTTTTCCATTCCTCAAAAAAAAAAATCAATGTTATATTGAATTTTTGACCTTTTGCAAGGCTCAAATATTTCACTTCATAATGTTTTATGTGGAAAATATCGCATATATAGTGTGGTTGCGATATTAATACAATTTTTATTTGATAAAAGAGCATAAAACAAACTAAATAATAGTTGAAATGTAAAATCGACAGATAGATCTGAAGTTGATCTTGTAACTTAAAGTGTTGAAAGTAAAAAAAAAACTGATAAAAATGTATCACTTTGAGTGGGGGACCTTTTGGATCCCAAATATATTTAGTGGGATTTTATTTGTCTTTTCACTGTGATTACTCAAAAATATTAAAGAATTAAAATCAATGGTTTCCTGCATTATTGATCTTTTAGGGCTCTAATAACTAAATACTGCATATTTCAGTTTTACTATAAAAAAAAAAGGTTGTCTTTGACAGAAAAGGCATAAAATCTTTTTTTGTTACTTTATATCAACTTGAAGTTGGATATAGAGATTTACTGTAAGCGTTAAATAAATTTAAAAAATAATAATTTCACTTATTTTTAACATTTTAATAAATGAGACCCTAAAAGCAAAGAAAAAAATCTGTATATTTTGTTATGGTTTGAAAATGAAAAATATCAAAATGGTCCCCGCATGTTTAATTTTTCCGTGTGCGGCCCTCTGTGGAAAAAGTTTGGACACCCCTGAATTAGGGTAAATGTGAAAATGTGTTTCGATACTTTTCAAAATAAAGGGTAAACAAGGCTTCTTTTTACGTCCCTTCTACTCAGTGCTTCAGCGTGTGCACCTTTTTGTTTCTGTGTTTTATCACTTTTTGACAAGTTTATTCTATTTTGCTAACTTATTATGAGTCCCAAAAACTGAACAGACCAGCATGGAAAGAAGGGGGGAATCGCTGTGGAGGTAAAGAAAGTAAGACTGTTTGCGAGGAGTACATTAATGGTGCTCGCAAGTATGGAAGAATTGACCAAGCAGGCTTTTTACCGCAGCACGTTTCAATTGTGATGAGACCGGAATTTTACAAAAATAGATACCAGTGCAGATTTATTTTACAGCGGATGAAAGGCTACCTCTTGTTGAACAGTACAAGAGTATATTCATTTTTTCTCCCTGTCTAATCAGCTCCTTTTAGAAATGTTTAACATTGTAGCAATATGGTTGTTAAAGTTATGGATTTTTGTGATTTCTGATCATTTGTGAGGGCCATAGTGGCTTTTGTGTGTGCATGCATCGGCAGAGTAGCACATACAGCACAGTTGACCTAAACAAAGACAAAGTTGCTCCATCAACCCTTTGTTAGTTTGATATACAGTACTGCATAGCACTTTATATTGTTTTAAGTGTATAAACACATACTTGCCAACCGTGAGACCTCCGAATTCGGGAGATGGGGGGTGGTGTTGAGGTGGGAGTTGAGGGGGGGTATACATTCACTAGTATTTATTTCATATATATATATATATATATATATATATATATATAAATGTGTAGGTGTGGGAAAAATCACAAGACTACTTTGTCTCTACAGAACTGTTTCATCAATCATCAGGAGATTATGAGGGAACCCCTCATGAAACAGTTCTGTAGAGACAAAGTAGTCTTGTGATTTTTCCCACACCTACATATCGCGCTCTACCACGGTATCGAGCACTATTCTCTGGATAATCCAATCAAGACATATATATATATATATATATATATATATATATATATATATATATATATATATATATATATATATATAGTGTGGCGGGCGGGTTGCCCACATAAGCCCAGGACCTCTCCAAGGTTTCCCATAGTTATTCACATCGACGTCCCGCTGGGGTGAGTTTTTCCTTGCCCTTATGTGGGCTCTGTATCGCGAATGTCGTTGTGGCTTGTGCAGCCCTTTGAGACACTTGTGATTTAGGGCTATGTAAATAAACATTGATTGATTGATTGATTGATTGATATGTAGAAATAATTAATCTGTTCATGAACGAGTATATCCGTTCGGCCACCGTCTTCAATGGAGAAGTCTGATCTACAAAATTTGCAGGCAGCAAACCCCTTCCTCTTCGAGCTGTCCTGGAAGAACTGAAAGTATTTTTTTCCCAATCATTTTGAAACTTGCAAGTGTACTTCTTCTTCTTACTCGTCGTCGCCATGTCTCTTCTTCCTTCTTCTGCTTTGTCTCGGTTATGTTTTTGGACATTACTACTTGCCGTGGTTTTAAAGCAATGCATGATGGGATTTCGGGTGTTGTGTGTCAGTATATTAACGTGGCGGCTGGAATAAACACACGCTGAGAAATAGCTCCGTGCTTGCCTACTTTATGGGTTATAGATAAAGCTATCAATCAATCAATCAATCAATCAATCAATCAATCAATGTTTATTTATATAGCCCCAAATCACAAATGTCTCAAAGGACTGCACAAACCATTACGACTACGACATCCTCGGAAGAACCCACAAAAGGGCAAGGAAAACTCACACCCAGTGGGCAGGGAGAATTCACATCCAGTGGGACGCCAGTGACAATGCTGACTATGAGAAACCTTGGAGAGGACCTCAGATGTGGGCAACCCCCCCCCCCCCCCCCCCCCCTCGAGGGGACCGAAAGCAATGGATGTCGAGCGGGTCTAACATGATACTGTGAAAGTTCAATCCATAGTGGCTCCAACACAGCCGCGAGAGTTCAGTTCAAAGCGGATCCAAGACAGCAGCGAGAGTCCCGTCCACAGGAAACCATCTCAAGCGGAGGCGGATCACCAGCGTAGAGATGTCCCCAACCGATACACAGGCGAGCGGTCCATCCTGGGTCTCGACTCTGGACAGCCAGTACTTCATCCATGGTCATCGGACCGGACCCCCTCCACAGGGGAGGGGAGGACATAGGGGAAAAAGAAAAGAAGCGGCAGATCAACTGGTCTAAAAAGGAGGTCTATTTAAAGGCTAGAGTATACAGATGAGTTTTAAGGTGAGACTTAAATGCTTCTACTGAGGTAGCATCTCGAACTGTTACCGGGAGGGCATTCCAGAGTACTGGAGCCCGAACGGAAAACGCTCTATAGCCCGCAGACTTTTTTGGGGGATAACGGCGACATATATAATAGTCTCCTTTTCAGGTGAGAGAGGACGCTAGAGGCAGTCTCTCCCAATATTGTTGTCCGGGTGGAAAGTGGGAGAAATTAGGGAGAAGGGTTGATTTTCGGGAGGGTCACTGAAATTCGGGAGTCTCCCGGGAAAATCGGTAGGGTTGGCAAGTATGTATAAACCTTCACTAAGATATGGACTTTTGTTGAGGCTTGAACCCATTAATTATATCCATATTGGTTCCTTACAGAGAAATTTGCTTTACTGTACCAACATTTTGATCAAATTTACAAAACCCGTTCAAGTTCGTCAATCGATGTTCCGGTGACCGTATAATATGAAACTAACAAATAAGGTAAATGCCATAATAGTCTTTCCCTCATCCTTGGTCTGTCTCCTTGTGTCAGATCTTCTGCAGAGGGAGCAGGCTGAGATGGCGCAACAGCTGGCCAACCTGCAAACAGATGTGAGGGTGAGCTACGGCAATGATGCCCTGATGCCCGACCAGGAGTTTGGAGATGGCCAAACCGACTTGTTGACTCAGGAGGACTCCCTAGGAATGGCTGGAGTTGGCTTCATTCATCCTGAGAGCTTTAACCAGCCCAACACTGACAACCAAGGTGCCTATTGCAGCATTTAGTCCATAAAGATGGTCACTCATCGTCTTGACTATCTTTGTTTCCTCCAGTTGAGCCTGTCGACTCTCGCCCAAGTCTTGACAGAGGTGTCCCCACACGGCCAGGTAGGGTTGATACCAGCAGTGTTCAAATCCCATATTGTTATGGGATACCAGTCCAATATCGGCAGAAAAACTATTATCCCATCATATCATCTTGCATCTTAACTCTCCGCTCCGATACAAGCATTTCTGCAGCATGTTTACCCGTGCCAAGATGGACAGTCAGTAACAACAACAACAACACAAAGCTGCCAAGCAGGCAGTTTTTACTTTAAAGCTGACATTGCTCAGAAAGTAATTACAATAAATAATTGACCTATTTAAGGCTCCAATTACTTCACATCAAATATTTACCTTTGAAATGTTTTGGGGGGAAATATTGCACATTGTGTGTTTTCTCCATATAAATAAAAGACTGTTTTCTTTGGCAAAAAGGTCATAAAAATAAAAATTGACGGAGAGATCTGAAGTTGACCTCGAGATTTAGGCGTTGAAAGTAAAAATAATATTGATTTGACTTTATTTTAACAATTTCATGAGTGGTGTGCACTTTTTTTATTTTATTTTTTTACTCTAATTGTCATTGCTCAAAAAAACAACAAAGAACCAAAAGTAATGTTGTTAGGAATGATTTACCTATGAAAGGCTCCATTCGCCTTACATCAAAAATTCCACTTTAAACAAAGTGGCTAAAAGGGGCATAAAATATAAGAAAAGCTAAAAGGGGCATAAAATATAAGAAAAACATCAACTTTATGTCAACGGATGAATCTGATATTGATCTATTGATGTTTAAGAATTGAAACCTGAAAAAAATAATGTATGACTTATTTTTAACAGTTTTTGGGTCCCAGTAACCTTCGATATTCACAAAAATTGAAGAGAGCCCTTACAATACAGCCAATAAATATTGTGTTGGTTGTCAAATTGAAAACTTATCAAAATGGCCCCTGCGTGTTTGCATTTTTCAGTGTGTGGCGTGGAAAAATATCTAACTCGCTTTCATTAGCTAGCGACAAACAAATCTAATGCATGCATCGTAGTTAACATCGTTAAGTGCTGATTTCAATAATTTGAAATTGCATAAAGGGAAGAAAATTAAGAGCTATTCAGTAGGATTTAAGGTCCAAGCTATTGAATATGCTAAAAAGAACAGTAAGCAGCTATGTTTTATTAATATACCGTAGCTGCGTGTGTCAAATATGAGTCATTAAATGACTCCCGCCTCCTGGTGGTAGAGGGCGCTAGTGATCCTTCTTGTGACTACTCGGCTGCAGAAGAAGTGACAACAAGCAGCAAGAGTGAGCAGCAATCGTTTATTTTTTCCCCTCGCTTGCACTTTAACATGGAGGATTACATATCTAAAATAAAACTAGACTTTCAATCGAAGCAGGAGGTAATAAAGGAAGATCTCCATCGAGACAGAGAGACTTTTAAAACTGAAGAAAGATAAGGAAGACTTCTATAAACAAGTTATCGATGCTTTTGATCAGAAGGAGCTGCACATGGACTTCATTTATAAGTAAAGGTAAGACCATAATAATGTTTTTTTTTATTATATGTGCTTTTCATGATGGTATCCTTACATCACACTCAAACTTATAAGCGTAGGCCTAAATTTACCGCATGCCTTTGGTAAGCGCCGGAGTGAGAAGAGGTTTTAAATTACTTAGCGCCCCGGGGGCAATTCAAGGAAATGCGGTATTTTACTTTTTGAAACCGATGCCAATAATTATGAAATCGATACTGGTAATTTCTGATATTACATTTTAAAGCATTTATCGGCCCATAATATCGGCATTTCGATATTATCAGACATCCATAATATATATATATATATATATATATATATATATTTATATATATATATATATATATATATACATATTTTATTTTTTGTTTTATTTATTTTTTAGCCCAGTGCGGCCCCACCACGTCAAAAAGATTGGACGCCCCTAGCGTAAAAGATGCAAATAGCCCCTATAAATAAGTACAAGTAGTCACACAGTCGGTTAGAAATAGAAAAACACATTTCATCTTCATGAAAATGTCTGTTCGCTACAATGTTCCCGTCTCAGACCTGCTGGAGTGGGCCGTGCACACGTGTACGAGGGAGCCTTCAATAATAAATGTTGCTTTCCTTTCCCCTGCCAGTGACAGGAGTGAAGATGGAGGCTATTCCTGAACTTCGAATGGAGAAAGGAGACAGACAGAGTACGGAGTACGAAGTCCACCACCAGAAGCTGGTAAACAAACAGGAGGAGGCTGGTAGTGCAGCTCAGGCCACAAAGTGAACATAGAGGACATGAAAGATGCATTCACTGACACGTGCAGGCTCACCCTTCGCCAGGCAATCTTGCATTAATGCCGTGCACCGATCACCGTCAAGGTTGTCTCCATGGAGACGGGTGTCCACAGAGACGGCCGTGGTAATAAATGCCATTTTTTTTATTTGGCCTCTAGCTGTAAATATTCACTGACAAGCCACATTAGTGGACTTAACACCATGAGGCTGCAACCCAGTTTTTAGTAATCCTCCCAATATTGTAGTTCCAGCGCAAATGCCGCAATCTATACTAAATCCTTCTTCCTTTCACCCGAGGTCTTTAATCCCTTAATCCCTGCATTTTACAGCATCTCACATTTTCAGTGTCGGTTTGTCACTCGTCTCTTTAATTGATATCCATAAGATGGTCGGAAGAAGCCAAGATGCTGTTTGCCTAATGGCCGTCATGGCGGTGAGCTGACACGTGTCTCCGCCTCAGGTTTTCTTCGCTGAGGATGTCGGCTCCAACAAGGGCGCCATCATCGGCCTGATGGTTGGCGGCGTTGTCATAGCGACGGTGATCGTCATAACCTTGGTGATGCTGAGGAAGAAGCAGTACACCTCCATCCATCATGGAGTCATCGAGGTGAGAAGCAGCTGGCGTGGGTTTTTGGTGATGGGCTGGAGGCCTTTTCCCGCCCGCAAATATTTTTTTTAATTGGCCTGTGAAACTTTCTACAAAGTAAGAACATTTGACAAAAAAAAATTGGAATAAAACATTTTTGTGAGTGCTGAAATGCGCGAGCTGAAGCTAAATTCTAACTATAAAATGCTAACAGAATGTGTCAAGTACCAAGTCATATGACTATGAATGTATAAAGGACAAAGTATATATATATATATATATATATATATATATATATATATATATATATATATATATATATATAGCTGAGATAGGCGCCAGCGCCCCCCGCGACCCCGAAAGGGAATAAGCGGTAGAAAATGGATGGATATATATATATATATATATATATATACATATATATACATATGTAGGTGTGGGAAAAATCACAAGACTACTTCATCTCTACAGAACTGTTTCATGAGGGGTTCCCTCAATCTCCTGATGATTGAGGGAACCCCTCATGAAACAGTTCTGTAGAGATGAAGTAGTCTTGTGATTTTTCCCACACCTACATATTGCGCTCTACCACGGTATCGAGCACTATTCTCTGGATAATCCATTCAAGACATATATATATACATATATACACACACATTTTATACTGCTTGTCCCGTTCAGGGTCGCGGGGAGTCGCTGTGTATATGTATGTATATATATATATATATATATATATATATATATATATATATATATATATATATATATATATATATGTTTGTATATGTATGCATCTATACATATAAAAATGTATATATATGTGTGTGTGTGTGTGTGTGTATATATATATATATATAAAAATGTATATATATGTGTGTGTGTGTGTGTGTGTATATATATATATATATATATATATACACAGTGGGGCAAAAAAGTATTTAGTCAGCCTCCAATTGTGCAAGTTCTCCCACTTAAAATGATGACAGAGGTCTGTAATTTTCATCATAGGTACACTTCAACTGTGAGAGACAGAATGTGAAAAAAAAAATCCAGGAATTTTAAAGAATTTATTTGTAAATGATGGTGGAAAATAAGTATTTGGTCAACCATTCAAAGCTCTCACTGATGGAAGGAGGTTTTGGCTGAAAATCTCACGATACATGGCCCCATTCATTCTTTCCTTAACACGGATCAATCGTCCTGTCCCCTTAGCAGAAAAACAGCCCCAAAGCATGATGTTTCCACCTCCATGCTTCACAGTAGGTATGGTGTTCTTAGGATGCAACTCAGTATTCTTCTTCCTCCAAACAAGACCAGTTGAGTTTATACCAAAAAGTTCTATTTTGGTTTCATCTGACCACATGACATTCTCCCAATCCTCTGCTGTATCATCCATGTATCCATTTTGGTATAAACTCAACTGGTCGTGTTTGGAGGAAGAAGAATACTGAGTTGCATCCCAAGAACACCACACCTACTGTGAAGCATGGGGGTGGAAACATCATGCTTTGGGGCTGTTTTTCTGCTAAGGGGACATGATGATTGATCCGTGTTAAGGAAAGAATGAATGGGGCCATGTATCGTGAGATTTTGAGCCAAAACCTCCTTCCATCAGTGAGAGCTTTGAATGGTTGACCAAATACTTATTTTCCACCATCATTTACAAATAAATTCTTTAAAATTCCTACAATGTGAATTCCTGGATATTTTTTTTCCACATTCTGTCTCTCACAGTTGAAGTGTACCTATGATGAACATGACAGACCTCTGTCATCATTTTAAGTGGGAGAACTTGCACAATCGCTGGCTGACTAAATACTTTTTTGCCGCACTGTATATATATATATATATATATAAGGGTGTGGGAAAAAATTGATTCCAATTTGAATTGCGATTCTCACATTTTGCGATTCAGAAATTATTCTCATTTTTTTTTTAATCAGTTTTTTGTTTTTTTTTGTTTTTTATCAATCCAACAAACCACTACACAGCAATACCATAACAATGCAATCCAATTCCAAAACCTGACAGAGCAACACTCAGAACTGCAATAAACAGAGCAATTGAGAGGAGACACAAACACCACACAGAACAAACCAAAAGTAGTCAAACAAAAATTAATATTATCAACAACAGTATCAATATTAGTTATAATTTCAGCATAGCAGTGATTAAAAATCCCTCATTGACATTATCATTAGACATATATAATAATATAAAAAAAAGAACAATAGTGTCACAGTGGCTTATACTTGCATGGCATCTCATAAGCTGGACAACACACTGTGTCCAATGTTTTCACAAAGATAAAATAAGTCAGATTTTTGGTTCATTTAATAGTTAAAACAAATTTACATTATTGCAATCAGTTGATAAAACATTGTCCCATAAAAGCTTTTTTACAAAAATCTACTTTGTCATGCAGACTGGGGTAGATCCTGCTGCAATCTATGTATTGAATGAATACAGAATCCTTTTAATCGGAAAAATATCGTTTTTGAATCGAGAATCGAATTGAAAATAATCGATATATTATCGAATCCTGACCCCAAGAATCGATATTGAATCGAATCGTGGGACACCCAAAGATTTGCAGCCCTAGTATATATACATAAATATATAATAACACACTCCTGCCCTTTTCTGGCTGTCCCCCAGGTGGATGCGGCTGTCACCCCCGAGGAGCGCCACCTGTCGAAGATGCAGCAGAATGGCTATGAGAACCCGACCTACAAGTTCTTTGAACAGATCCAGAACTGAGGGAAACATCTCATCTCCACTCACACACACAACACAAAACTAACATCTCATTCCACACATCAAGCACCCCCTCCCTCCCTAAAGTAGTCTCCAGGGCAGAGTGCGGCATAGAGCTCAGCAGCAACTGATGCTTCCGGAGCAAAAGTAGCCAGGTCTTCTTTCATTCATGCTGGGGCGGCCACTGTGGTGGAGCCAGTTTGCACCGTTTGTTTACTTTGTTGGAGCGAGACACCTTTTTTGATTAGGGAGCGTTTTTATATGTTGCTCCGTCTGGGCCTGCTGATTGTACCGGAATGGCCCCGCCCAGTGCTCATAAATAAATACCCAGCCCTCCATAAATGAAAGAAGCTCGTTACGTCTGATCCGGGGGGGCCAACAACGCCTTGTTGTTTTTTTTCTTGGCTTGCAACAATTTTAGAGGCGTATAGGAGAATCTGGTCGTGTTTGCATGGCTCCCTATGTCTCACGTACACCATTTTTTATGATATTTTTCCGACATGAAGCCCAGTTTTGTTTCTTTCCTGCACACTCGACACTTGAGAAGAATTAACCCGCTCTCCATTCCTCCATTCTCCTTTTTCTTTGTGCATTGTCATGACAGCTGGGCTGCATTATGTCACACATGAACTTGCTGATGACGACACTAGTAATTATGTATTCCGAATGAGATGTTTTTAATTTTCAAGTTTCAATATGCTTTCCACTTTTTTTCTTTTTTACAAAAAAAAACCTACAAAAAAACGATGTAAAGTCCTTTTTTTAAACTTGCTTGTAATGTACTGAAGTAATGCTGAAGTCGTAGTTGTTCTATGTAGTCGTGCATGACAACGGGATTCGGGAAGAGGAAAAATATACGCAAAAGATCTTAACGCTGCTCTGGAGAAGCTCTCACTTATAGATTGTCCTTCTAGCAAGATTGTACATTTAGTATCTTCTCGTGATCACGTGAAAAATATACTGGAAATCAAATCTAGATGAACGGGCTCTGATATCTTCAAACACACACTTAGATCTGTGACGATTTTTTTATTTTTGTTTTAAGTGTGTATTCTTTTTCCTGAGGCAGCAAGTGGGTGGCTTATCTGTATATTTTCATTTGATAAAATATATTGTGTTCAAGATCCTTATGATTTGGGGTTCATGTCATTATTTTTATTACAGAGTGCTAGAGGTATTGTATGGGTGATGGTTTGCAGGGATCTAGAAAGGGATGGATTAGAAATATTTGTTTAGTCCTCGAGCATTAAGCTGACATTGTGTCCGATTCCGCTTCTGCAATTATTTTACTGTCCTGCGATAGAACAGGTGGATCTCTGGTAGGGGGAAGAGGAGGAGAGTGAGTGACTTGCAGTCCTGGATGGATAGCCAGGCTTTTACACCATCCATCATCCACTCTCCTCCATCCTTTGCTTTTGTTTCTCTCCAGGCTGCTCACCTCCATGCCAGCCATGCACATTCTACCTGTCGGGAGGATGAGCACTGCTCTCTGTATATATATATCATGGCAATGCCCCCCCCCCCCCAGGATCAAACATTGATCCCCGTATCTGACTGCAGTCACCTTGTAAGTAAAGCACCCAACTCTTTCCTCGGGTGTGTTGCGTGTCGACACCACAATGGAAAGAAGTCACCCTGTTCAACATCTACAGTGTACTTGATATCTGTGAGTGTTCAGTTGGACTTTTGGGCAGCATGTGGTTCTGCAGAGGTGCTCAGGAGAAGCCCAGCAGGGGGCAGTAGAGCAATAGAAGCAAGGATTTTCTTTCTGTTGGCTGCACTGGTTTGATTGTCAATTGTGTAACATTCTGCTGGCCATTTGCATTTACCTGGGAAACGCTTTCTACACTGTATTCCATAATAAAGTTTTGAATGTATCTACAGATTCATCATGTGTGCGGGGGTTTTTCTTCTTAAAACATGCGTGTTCACCTCAGAAAATCTTTTGTAATGTGTATTGATTTAATACATAATGGACTATATATAGTGCATTAATATATTTGTTTTAATATCCATCTATTTTGCTATATCTGGGCTACATATACTATGTATGTACTAACTAAATATTTCTATGATCTCTGGGCAACATGTAGTGTAATAGTATTGACATTATATACATTAATACAAGTGTATTCATGCAATATCTAAATAGTGGGCTATGTAGTAGTGCAACAATTATTTCTTAATGTGAGTATTATTATTGTTACATGGGCTATAGCAGTGTAATATACACTTATGGACTATATAGTATTGTATTAGTTGAATATCTTCATGATATATGTGCTATAGTAGTGTATTATGATTCATATACAATGAATTGTAGTGTATTTTAATATCTTCATGGTTGGGCAATATATATATGTATAATAATATATATGTATGTGTATATGTATATGCATGTATATGTATATATATATTTGTATACATATATACATGTATTTGTATATGTATATATATATATATATAAATGTTTGTATAAATATATACATTTATAGTGTTGTGTTTATTGTCTTCATCGTATATGTGGGCTTAAGCCTACTGGAAATGAAAGTGCATTATATTTATGATGTAAGGGCCACAGTAATGTATTAATGTAATATATCAATAATACTGTATGTGAAGTGAATTATTGTCTGTTTATCTGTGTTGGCCCTGCGATGAGGTGGTGACTTGTCCAGGGTGTACCCCGCCTTCCGCCTAATTGTAGCTGAGATAGGCGCCAGCGCCCCCCGCGACCCCGAAAGGGAATAAGCGGTAGAAATGGATGGATGGATGGATAGCGCTTTTCTCTAGTGACTCAAAGCGCTTTACATAGTGAAACCCAATATCTAAGTTACATTCAAACCAGTGTGGGTGGCACTGGGAGCAGGTGGGTAAAGTGTCTTGCCCAAGGACACAACGGCAGTGACTAGGATGGCGGAAGCGGGAATCGAACCTGCAACTCTCAAGTTGCTGGCACGGCCACTCTACCAACCGAGCTATGCCGTATGTGGACTATATAGCAATGTATTAATACCATAATGATGTATGAACTATAGAGATGTAATGTAATATATACATAATATGTGGACTATCGCAGAACATTTTTAATATTTTCATAATACATGGCCCGTACATTTGTGTATTAATGTGTTCATGCTACATGGGCAATGTTGGTGTATTAATATAATCAATATGGAATATGTGACTTTACAAGTAGATTGTAATAATGTCAGGATGCATGGGCTGTACTGGACATAGCAGTCCATTAATATTTTCATGATAGATGAGTTATAGGAGTATATTAATGTAATATATATTGTGAGAGTCCAGTCCATAGTGGATCTAACATAATAGTGTGAGAGTCCAGTCCATAGTGGATCTAACATAATAGTGTGAGAGTCCAGTCCATAGTGGATCTAACATAATAGTGTGAGAGTCCAGTCCATAGTGGATCTAACATAATAGTGAGAGTCCAGTCCATAGTGGATCTAACATAATAGTGTGAGAGTCCAGTCCATAGTGGATCTAACATAATAGTGAGAGTCCAGTCCATAGTGGATCTAACATAATAGTGTGAGAGTCCAGTCCATAGTGGATCTAACATAATAGTGAGAGTCCAGTCCATAGTGGATCTAACATAATAGTGTGAGAGTCCAGTCCATAGTGGATCTAACATAATAGTGAGAGTCCAGTCCATAGTGGATCTAACATAATAGTGTGAGAGTCCAGTCCATAGTGGATCTAACATAATAGTGAGAGTCCAGTCCATAGTGGATCCAACATAATAGTGAGAGTCCAGTCCATAGTGGATCTAACATAATAGTGAGAGTCCAGTCCATAGTGGATCTAACATAATAGTGAGAGTCCAGTCCATAGTGGATCTAACATAATAGTGTGAGAGTCCAGTCCATAGTGGATCTAACATAATAGTGAGAGTCCAGTCCATAGTGGATCTAACATAATAGTGAGAGACCAGTCCATAGTGGATCTAACATAATAGTGAGAGTCCAGTCCATAGTGGATCCAACATAATAGTGAGAGTCCAGTCCATAGTGGATCTAACATAATAGTGTGAGAGTCCAGTCCATAGTGGATCTAACATAATAGTGTGAGAGTCCAGTCCATAGTGGATCTAACATAATAGTGTGAGAGTCCAGTCCATAGTGGATCTAACATAATAGTGTGAGAGTCCAGTCCATAGTGGATCTAACATAATAGTGTGAGAGTCCAGTCCATAGTGGATCTAACATAATAGTGAGAGTCCAGTCCATAGTGGATCTAACATAATAGTGAGAGTCCAGTCCATAGTGGATCTAACATAATAGTGAGAGTCCAGTCCATAGTGGATCTAACATAATAGTGAGAGTCCAGTCCATAGTGGATCTAACATAATAGTGAGAGTCCAGTCCATAGTGGATCTAACATAATAGTGAGAGACCAGTCCATAGTGGATCTAACATAATAGTGAGAGTCCAGTCCATAGTGGATCTAACATAATAGTGAGAGTCCAGTCCATAGTGAATCTAACATAATAGTGAGAGTCCAGTCCATAGTGGATCTAACATAATAGTGTGAGAGTCCAGTCCATAGTGGATCTAACATAATAGTGTGAGAGTCCAGTCCATAGTGGATCTAACATAATAGTGAGAGTCCAGTCCATAGTGGATCTAACATAATAGTGAGAGTCCAGTCCATAGTGGATCTAACATAATAGTGTGAGACTCCAGTCCATAGTGGATCTAACATAATAGTGTGAGAGTCCAGTCCATAGTGGATCTAACATAATAGTGTGAGAGTCCAGTCCATAGTGGATCTAACATAATAGTGTGAGAGTCCAGTCCATAGTGGATCTAACATAATAGTGAGAGTCCAGTCCATAGTGGATCTAACATAATAGTGAGAGTCCAGTCCATAGTGGATCTAACATAATAGTGAGAGTCCAGTCCATAGTGGATCTAACATAATAGTGAGAGTCCAGTCCATGATCTCATGGTATATAATATTGTATTAATTGAATAGTGATATATTGATAGTATGGGCTAATCAGTTGAAACCAGATGACATGAAATAAAGTTAAATAAATTTAGTTTGCAGGAAAAAGGTCATTTTAACCAACCAGCCCAGCCCACTACTAATTACCCACAATACACCGCGGTGACGCTCACCACCCCGTCCTCCCCACTACTGATTACCCACAACACACCGCGGCCGTCCACACTAGCTTGTTGTCTCTCAAGTGTCACATCCAAGGTGAGTCTTGTGTAATAATGCCAGTAAGTACTCTTTAGACAACATATATTTATTACAATTTGTCGTATTGTCGCTGAAACAAACATTAGTTTATTTAATGGGTTTGCGTCGCGCTTGCTGTTTATCCTGCGAGCTAAGGCTAGCATGTTAGCAGTTAGCACACACACGACCTTGTGTGCTGGACTAATTATAAATAAACATATTTAAGTTAATATTTAATACAACATTCAAGACGTCTAAAGACTAACGTTTCCATCTTATTGTGTTTGTTCCCGAAATAGTAAACGAGAGAAATGGAACACACTGTGTCACAGTATGTTTAAAATCGCGATATTTTTATGCCATATCACGATATCCATCCATCCATTTCTACCGCTTATTCCCTTTTGGGGTCGCGGGGGGCGCTGGCGCCTATCTCAGCTACAATCGGGCGGAAGGCGGTGTACACCCTGGACAAGTCGCCCCCTCATCGCAGGGCCAACACAGATAGACAGACAACATTCACACTCACATTCACACACGATGTATGATATATATTACGATATTTTGCATTAGCCTTGAATGAACACTTGATGCAT
The DNA here is from genome assembly GCF_033978795.1 of Nerophis ophidion. Classification (NCBI taxonomy): domain Eukaryota; kingdom Metazoa; phylum Chordata; class Actinopteri; order Syngnathiformes; family Syngnathidae; genus Nerophis; species Nerophis ophidion. Next base: position 33,878,112 of record NC_084637.1, read on the forward strand.
ATAATCACAGCAGTATGATGATTCTATGTGTCGACATTCAAACATTCTTCTTCATGCTGCATTAATATATGCTACTTTTAAACTTTCGTGCAGAGAGGGAAATCACAACTAATTCAATTGACCAAAAGTGTATTTAATAAACAGTTATTAAGCAATGGCACAGACATTCAAGTAATTTCCAAAACATAAAGTGCAAGATTGTCAGAGACATTTTAATTGTCAAATAAAAATGAGCTGCATAATAGGAAATCAAATAGTATTTGTCCTTCACTATGCGGTATGTTACGACAAAAGTAATGAAATTCTCTTCATTCTCTAGCTGGTGACTTTTCAAATGATGCTACATATTAGCAGTAATGCTACTTTTTATTGCAACGCTTTTGCCCCACACTTGGCAAATTAAGGTTGTCTGTTCGACATATTCCCACTCGAAGCCGAACCACCGCCAGACGATGGAAACCCTGCTGTTTTTATTGGGAATTAAGTCGTTCTTCATTTGTTACCAGATCCGCACCTTCTTCTTTCATACGGCTACGTTAGCAGCAAACGTAGCCCAGTCTGCTACCTCTCTGCTCTGCGAGGGCGTATACGTATGTGACGTATGTAAGAATGTGCGACTGCTTGTCTGTGAGAAGGAAAGACAGAAAATAGTGAGAAGAGCCTGAAGTGTAATTTCCGCAGCTAAGAGCAACTGCATGAGAACGTATACTCGAATATTACGATATAGTCATTTTTGTATATCGCACAGAGACAAACCCGCGATATATCGCCCATCCCTAGTGTGATCATATTTTCATTAGCAGAAACTTACTCACGTTATACTAACTTGAATTAAAGATGCCTTATAATGTTTAACACATTTAAATTATATCTTCTCTGTATGGATAAAAAACGTCTTATTATACAAAAGACAGCTAATAACAAATTCAGATTATCAGGGGTTAGCTCATGTTGCGTTAAATATACCTAAAATAATATATATTTGGCAAGTTTATGCTAAAACAAATACTTGATTATAAATTCTTAATAGAAATAATGTATCTTCTGTATTAGAAAATACATTGGCTTGTAAGAAAATATATATTTTCAAATCCTACTGGAAAAATGGATAACTGTGTGTGTGTATACGTATATGTATATATATATATATATATATATATATATATATATATATATATATATATATATATATATATATATATATGTATGTATGTATGTATGTATGTATATTAGGGGTGTAACGGTACGTGTATTTGTATTGAACCGGAGAAGTAAAGGAGGAATGCTACTTTTTCCTTTAGAAACCAGACCTTGCGGAATTCTACAGAACTCAGCAAGCACATTTGGAACCTCGAAGACAATAATGTTGAATATTCAATAACATGGCAAATTTTTGCATCCAACACACCTTACAACAGTGGTAATAAAAGATGCAACCTTTGCTTAAAAGAGACTGTTTATTATATATCATCCAGACCTGTCATCCCTCAACAAGCACAGTGAAATGATTTCAACATGCCGCCACAGACGGAAACACCTCCTAGGTAACACATGAGCCAATCACCACACCCTACGCCTGCCTGTACCCACCCACTCTGTGCTCTATATAAACCATTGTATGTGAATGCTTCCATTAAAATCTCCTGATGATTGAGGGAACCCCTCATGAAACAGTTCTGTAGAGATGAAGTAGTCTTGTGATTTTTCCCACGCATATATATATATATATATATATATATATATATATATATATATATATATACACACATTATTATTTTTTTTCCCCGGCTTTTGACTCGCTCGACTGCTCATAAAAGCAATGAGACTCTGTATGTGAATGGTGCTTCTAGTTACATATTATATAAATATGTAAATAATATATAAATTTGTATATAAATATCTACATAAAGTGTTGTAATTATATTCCAACTACGCGTTCTTCTTGGTCATCGCCGCCGTCACTTACAATGTCCAAAACTTGCGTTTTTAGTTGTCTACTCTATAAACCAAAATCATAACTGCTCTCTTCATCTAAGACGTCCAACACAAATTTAGGAACCCACATTGAGGTGAATTGAGTTCAAGAAAAGTTTGACTACACATAATCATAACTAACTGTCCCAACAACACATAAGTCAATGTATTTTTGTCACAATATGGATTTATGCTGTTTTTTACTGTAGGTAGAGAAAATGAATAACCTGTTTGGGGTGGGCCAAAGAAAAGGCAAACTAAATACATACATAGAGTGGGGTGTGGGGACCCCCAGAGGTAGTTGTAGGGTGTCCCCCAGCTAAGTGACAAATAGTTAATAGTAA